>NW_003805518.1:363506-606870 GCF_000255335.2 Galendromus occidentalis | reverse complement strand
AAATGCAACGCGACCTGGAAGACTTAAAACCCCCTCGAAATCGAACAGTGATTTCGAATCAGAATAATCCTCAGACATCTCACACAACCTTTATTTATGTCATATTGGAGGCCTCCCAGAGGTGTGCATGAAATGCCTTCGGAAAGTGTCTCAGAAGTCGTGATTTGATACCAAAATAGAATGGTAGTTTATGCCGTAAATTCGCGTTCACATGAAACCAACTACAAAGTTCCACGTTCCCGGGTTTCCGTGATCTAAGGCAGAGAAAAGTTACAACTTTTGTGACGCAGAGGACGAAGTACCCTCGATCTGTATGGTCGATGAAATTAAAGACGTTTTCACGTCAATACATGCCCGCCGAGGACATGCGTTTGATGATCCTGAGGCTCCCGAGGCTTTTGGCGCGCTATCAAATAGCGACCCTCTCTTCTTCGCTGCTGAAAAGTGTCAAACTGAAGGTTGTGGGCGGTTCTCAGTTCGGAGTCGCGGCGAAAATCTGAAAGAGAAACGCCGCTCTAAGACACGAGTACGTCATCAAGGTTGGCGAGCTCAAGCCGAGGTCTCCACCCTAGCTGGAAGTCTACCTCGTGCTTGACCCTGGAGGCTTTCGTTTTTGCAAAGGCAGGTCGAATTCTCTTTCCGTGTCATGATGCTTGCCGCGGAATGCTGCGTTAATCGCATTGATAGCTCGCTCTACGCGAGGCAGAGAGATTGAGGTCGCTAGCGCGGTTAGAAAAAACAGGCCCGGGCTCGCTTTGGAAGTGAGCTCCGCTCTAATAACTTGGAATAACAAGGAATGTTGACCTGTCACGTGGGGTTCAACTCTTGACAGTCTTGGAGAAGTTATACCGAGAAGCCAAGGAACGACCGACACTCGATCACGTATCCGCGCGCGTCCCCTCGAGATTACACGATATCTTCGCAGTTCCTGCTCGAGTTTGAAAAGCTCGTTGCTCTTTTCCTACTCCTCGACACGCTACTGCTCTTAAAACGTCTCGACTCTCAACGACCGCTGCGTACGGTGTCGGCCCGGAAGATCTTCTTCCGTCCTGCTGCGAAAGCGTTACGAATCACGTTGCGTGACGAAGCTTCCGCCGAGCCAGAGCAATGAGGTCGCTCGTATCCATGACCGGGTCGTATTTCGAACATCACCTCGAAACGGAAAATATGATATCATTTTCCGTCGCTCAATTTACGCGCTGCCGTTGTCCCTCATGATTTAAATCTGACACGTCCGACAGACTTTCTCTCTAGCTTGACCGACGGGGGAATTTGAGAAAGGACACCGGCCGGCTTCTATTTTCAGCGTCAGTCACGGTCCTGCTCCCCTAGGACCAAAGCCTCACTAGAATGGAGGAGATGCGCGGAAAAATTCCCGTCGCCTCGCTCCAGATGCATAGAGGGACCGAGGAACCAACCGCAGCGAACTGCTGAACGGGACGAGCATTGATCATTCTGAGGGCTCTGCGCATGACGCGTTTTTCTTCTCATAGTGCTCTCTCCGAAAATATTTGCCGGTCGGAGACCTCTTCACTCTCGCCAACTTGCCCAATCTCTCCCCCGACTTCGAACAGCTGCAGTCGACTCGTCCGGTTTGAATGTCATCTGGAGATGAATCTCACTATGAAGTCTGACGCTCATCGCAAAGGCTCATGAAAGCACAGGAAAGCAGCGGGGGATCGATGGGATAGGACCGTGCACGTGCCGCCGTCGTAGACTTTCTTAAATTTTGCGGAAATTCTCAATCATTTGAAAGATTTCCGCCCGGTCGTTCGTTCTCGGCCGAATTCTTGCACGGGTCGCGAATTCGGCTTGCAATATTTCTCAATAGAGATCAGCTATCAGACGAGACCTTAACATCAGCGAGCCTCGGAGTTCTCTGGAAAGATGAGCATTCGACTCATATCGGCTAGGAAACCTCCGCGGACTCCTTCGGAGTTTCTGGCCAAAGCCCTCGATTCGGCGTTTGGGAAGACTCGGTTCCGGGAATACCTGCGAGGCAGACGTCCCTGAGGAATAAATGAGGTGGTGCAGACACTTCCTGTGAATCGCTTCGTCTGAAGCCCCCCGAATCGCGGAATTATTTTGTTTTGAGAGATTCGGAACAAACGAGCCATTACTCTCCACATCGGGGGCCCGCTCCCTGGAGCGAAGTGAAAAAAGAAGAAGTGCAATCGCACGTCTCGATTCGTGGGCGGAAACGTCCTAGGTCTTCTCTCGGTCGGTGAGTCCGAAAGGATCGACTGCGGCGGCTCTCGAAACACTAGCGGACGATTATTCCTCACTTCCCTCGAGCAAACAACTAGAGTGCGGTTCTCAAACAGAGAAAAGACACTCCGAAGGAAATGCCGCTCATGCATTTTCTCCCACTCCTTTTCTTCGCTTCGTGACTTTCGGCAAGGAACGACCCTTCGTGGACCTCATCGATGGCTCAATTTCTGAGACGCGTATCGACAGAACCTAATCTCGGATCTAGGTGATGTGCTCCCCGAAATTCAATCACCGTTCACGGGGACGATCCGCTGCGGAAACACACATCAGATGCCCTGGGAATCCTCAAAAGGAACAAAAATATCTCCGAAGAACCAAGCTGCTCGCCCTGAAGACCCAGATGAGCGTACCGTGTAGCAATGGTCACGTTTTTTTCCACTCCAAGCGGAACGCAAACACAAAAGCGTGGTAGGCGAACGAGCTCGAGCCCAATTCAGTGGATCTCCCACCAGCGGCGAACCATTTCGCACTGGGAATCATGCGGGAACTCGTTTCGGTCTCCGGCGTACCGTCTGCTTGAAACTCCTGCTTACGTATGTACCTCGAGTCTGCGCGATATGAATGGTCGGCTCGAGTGAGCTGGTCATAGGATGGCGCCGATCCGGGCACGGGCTCTAGACGCGGTCTGTGAGCTCGCACAGGAGCGCCTCCGGGCATTTTCCTAAGAGAACGAATCGGTTGTTCGATCGAATCGACGCCAAAAGTACGAACTAGCCTCGGAAGTCTGAACTCATGCCGCGATCCGCCGGCGCAAAGATCTTCCACCTCCGGTCGTTCCCTCTTCCGGCCAACGACAGGTGCCCGCTAGGAATAACAAGAAAATGGAGGACTCCGACTCTCGATGATAGTGCCTCGACTAATTCCGATACATATGCTAATGTTCTCGGGTCTCTGGCCCCGAATGCAAACGCGATTCGAGACGTCGAGTTCGCTCTTGAATTATTAATCGTACCGCTCCGGAACACTCGTTCTGTTCGGAACCGACAGTGTCACGCACAGTCTTCGGATATTTTTCTCTGATCTGGTCGGAAATAAAAATATTATACAAAGCTCCTGACACCGCCTGCGACATCTATTGTCGTAACAGACCCAGTCAGTCATACGTCTCTGGAAGCTTCTTGCATCGTACGTCGCTTCACGCCGACCAGGCTTCATTCCCGGGAGGGGGAAAAGACGTGTCCGTCAAGCCTGCAACGGAAGACAAAGAGCCATTCATGGACTACCATGACTCGTCTGATGATAAATTCGTCTGGGACAGAACAGAATCTTCGGTGTCGTGCCATGGCGCGACGAATGCCGCTGAGACTGCCGAACTTCCTGTCGCGGGGTCTTCGAATACGTAGCTGAGAGTTTCGTCACGATGCTCTCTGCGTCAGAAAAATATATACGGCTCCTCAGGACGCACCGAGGTGTTAGGGCCAGAGTTCGTGGGAGAATTCCGCCGACCAGGAAACTGAGCGAGGGTGTCTTGGAGCCGTCACCGCCCATACGACATGAAACTGCATTGTCCCGACGGAATCTATGGGAGGGGCTGAGAGAGTGAGCTTTACAACGGACCCGAGAACGCATTGAATTGAGGCCAAGTCTTCAATGGACCAATGGCAAGACAACTTTTCCTCCCAGCATCTGGATGGTCCCTCGTATGACATAAGCGTAACGTAGCTGGAGGCGAACGACCCTGATTACGCATCAGCATGAAGTTCACGTAACATGAACCAACGAACCTGTTGTAGGAAGGCGTACGCACGGATTGGGGATAAAGCACTCTCGAATACAAGCTCGAAGCATAAACAAAGGCACGACCGGCGGATCGAATGACGAATTCAAGTCGAATTGAATGCAGTCCGACGTGCGTTCCAGAGTTCAGTCAGTCAGTGTCCAGCCGAACTGGAAAGCACGCTGTATTGAATGCTCTCTGTCGTCGTTGTTGTCTCGTTCCTGGAGCCAGGCTCGTCAAAGGCTCTGAGACGGCGCAACGGGGGTGGATTCGGTCGTTTGGGAATCACGAAATCAAATTCGATTGGGCAAGCTCCCTCTCAGAGCTGCAACAAGCGATCATGTTTTCCCAGAGACTCCGACCTCTACTCGGAGCACTCTCATTCGGTTGGCCGGTCTCGCGACTGGCGAAGCGTTTCGATCTCCGGGCAAAAATCCATAATCTCCCACCAGCTGGGGACGATAATCTTCTTGAGGAGGGAACCCTCGAACGTGAGTACTTGTCTTTGGCGTCATCATAAAAAATACGGAAGGAAAGACCTAATCGAGAAACGCGGCCGGCATCAAGGACCCAGGATGAAAACCGATTCTTAGGCCACGCATTCAGCTTGAGCGTGACCGATGCCGATGGTCCAATCTCAGTCCGGTGGTAGTTATGATGATTTGGGGATGATAACAATTGTTATATGTACGATCTGCGTGCTTAGTCGAATCGAGCCGAGATCCAATCGGGATAGAGGGACACAGATTTTAGTTCCGCTAGACCTCGTCCCGATAGTCGCTCCCGGGGAAAAGAGAAGGAGCACTCCACAGCGACGAACTCGCTCGTTTTTCCCTGAAGTCACCTCTCTGGCTCTCCTTCTCTCATTTAATCGCGATATGAGATATTCTTTCTCTAGTTTCGTAAGCCAACGACTTCAAGATCAGCACGAGGATTATATTGAGTACGTGATTACGCTCCTCATCCGACTATTTCGGGCTGCGAGCTCCGTCTCGATCCTCACAATTCCCCCGTCCAAGGCCTGTCGCCCCAGTCAGTCGTCTTCATTATATTCCCCGTTGCCTAGAATCACTTCTAACTGACAACGATACGAGCTTCGACAATGATTGCGACGCAATCCGTAATTAGATTCCAAGCTCTGATCTCAGAGGTTTTCGAAGAGAGAGAGAGAGAGAGGGGGCTCCAATTATCCGAAAGCGCTGGTAACCTCGCGATCTTCAGAATGCATTCCGAGCAGGGAGCTGTCGAGAGACACGATTCAGACAACTCCTGAATTTGACCTGATTCCTCTGTCGGATGCAGGAGGCCGATCCCACTGACCGTCGTCCAGCAAACCTGAACCGGCTTTCTCCGTACCCGGGGTGGGTCAATGAGGGGACCGCGAACACATCGTCTTGGCGCGCTTGTGTTCTTTGCCCCATTCTGACCCGACATCCTCGCACCTAGAATGACTCGATGAGCAGAAAGAGAGCGTAAGGAAAGTCTTCTAGATTTTCTCCTCATGTTCACGAGCTTGTTGACTCGCAAGATGATGCCTGTGTGACAAGGCATGGGATTCCCATAGAAACAGGACCGGAAATTTGGAAGAGACGCCATGGAACGGGTCCGGTAAGCCTGGCGAGGCAGGACGGTGACCCTTCCGAGCCCGGAGCAAGCCCGCGGGAGAGGGCGGCACTCCTCGGAACGGGGCTCGTCGTGAGCCAAGTATTCGAGTCTCTGCTCCGGAATATCCAGACTTCATTCGATTCATCCTCCAACGGTCACAATTGAGGTTGGTGGGAGCGCTAAATGGTCAAATTCATCGTCTGATCTCGAATCAGGTACATAGAGGTTGCTCCCGGCAGCCTCGATGACACGACGGATGCCTAGCATATTCAGCTTGGCCCGATGGATATTCTTACCCAGGCCGCGACGCCTCGGGTGGGGAGCTGCGACGTCGCCTAGTTCCTGTGGGATTGTCAGTGCGGCCGCTGTCGTACGCGAGACGTCACGACCCAAAACGGAGGAGCATTGAGATTCGTGTTCGTATGCAATGCACACCGTGAGAACTGAACCGGATGGCAGATCCTCACTGAATTCTCTCATTCGTGGGCTGCTGTCCCGAGATAGCGGTAGCGTGAGGATCAATCTGACTCGGTCGGATGTGAAGCTTGAACGTTTGTCGGGTCTCAGAAGGATGGCTTCGTTCGTATCCCGGATGTCGGAAACAGGAGACCGGCGAGCCGACCTACAACTTTTTCTCGCACGGACAACGGTGCTGTGATCGTTACCGAGGTGTCAAATGTTGAATACTACGCCATGATGCCCGACGAGAGAGGGGGTACCGGGACTTCTCTCCCCGGATCCAGAGCTCTCGCAGGGGCTCCTAGCTCAGGCTTTGGTCAAATAATTTTGTCTGCGTCTTGAATTCTCCCTGACCCATTCATTCTATCACTTCTCTACTGACAACAGATCACAGACCATGGTCGAGAGGGGCCCATGTCCGAATTTCCCTCCGGGCCCAGGATTTCTGCCTGCGACCCTGCACGCCATGATGCCCATTTTGGCCGGAGAAATCCACGGACTGATAGCTTACTAAATATGGAGTGTTTCTCCCTCGAAACATTCGGTACGCACCCGGCGGAGAAAAGAGTGATTTATACCGGGGATATCCTTCATCTGTCGAAAAACATGTATTCCCCCTCGGCCATCGAGCAGAGGAATGCTATTTGTTCCGAGAATCTGAACGCGCCGAGAGCGATTCGGAATTGCATCGATCAAACTTCCAAACGTGCCCGGAGACTCGCTTCATACTGTCTGTTACTTCGACCATTTTGCGAGAAATTCCCAAGTATCCGATCTGAAATCATGTCTCTGGGAGAGGAACCGATCAGCCCGGGAGGTTCGAACCCTGAGCTCCGAGTGGTTGAAGATTGATCGATCGACTGGAGTGAGGCTCTCAACCTGAATCGGTACGACTCGATCATTAGCTTTACCGTGTTCGAGTGAGGCGAGCGGCTCCGATTTTCAGGAAGCCGACGACGATTTCCCGTCGTGAACTTCGGAATGATCGAGGAAGGCAATCAGTGCATTGTGCACTCCGAACACAGACATCCTCCCTGAGCGAAGCTATGCGAGCATCCTGCGAAGCTCCGGAGTCTGCCGTATGGGCTCCACTGCCGAGCAGGTGCTCCCACAGGCCCGCTGGTTCTCGGCGTTTTCTGGATGCCTCGAAACGCCATACAAAAAAGCGGCGTCGACGACGACAAGATCTGTCGAAAGCCTCATACAATTCGGAAAAAACTTCTCCTCCGAGTTCAATCTATTGAACTACCGGACGGAAGAACGGATGTTCTCTGCGAAACAAGTTCGGAAATCATATTTTCGCAGCGTAGCAGGCCGCCCATGTATTCCTGCCATCTGTGGACCCCAGCAAGCTCCGACTTACTTGCTTTCACGGAGAATAGCCGGAGGAGAAGCATCCGACAGGCTGGACCTTGGACCCTTTCCAGAGATGAACCGACGATCGAGCGTTCCGGCTTTGCACTAAATAAAAACTCATGTGCGTTTCCAATCCGAATTAGCAGAGCTCTGAACGACAGAGAACGATCAGAGATCGCGAAAACATCTAAGATGAAACGACTCGGAGTCTATCGATTCTGGAAGCGATACAAACGATCGATGTCTCTAATAATTATAATTTATAATTAGTATATCTGTATAGTCCGGAACTTCCGGAGAAACTCGATACGTCTTGGGATACGAGGAACGTATGTAACATCAATGTCTCCCACTCGCTCTCAATAAGCTATTCCAGTCACGGGAGTCGGCCGCGTGTTAATCGTATTAGATCCGATGTGGACTCATAAGAGGGGCCTGAACATGCGAATGCTCCAGTGCGAGTCTGCTGGTAGACAAGCTGGGAGACTGAGCGACAGGGTTTCGCCGGAATATTGGGTCTTGGGTATGTCCAGCTCGCAGTTGTTGCCTGTGGTTGGTTTATCAGTTGGACGGATATGTAGTTATTCGTACGGAAGGAGCGAAGAGGGATCCGCTATTCGAAGGACAGGTTTGTGGACAAGGGCTTTGGCAGCGCATCAATGCCTGTCGAATAGGGAGCCTAACTGCGCGTCTATTCCGTCGGATATCTAACTACGTTCGGCTCCATCCGACGCTTCGGATGTCGAGAAAACGAGTGTACGGAACACCGGGCTGCGAATTCCCCGAGGGCTGAGGCTTTAGTTTTAGGTACTTGCGACAGAAACTATAAATCTCTCAGAAAATAGATCTCGAAACTTTGTAGGCTCGCTTCTCAGATCATCTTGTCTCCGGCGCGAGACACTCCGGGCGAAACACTGGGGAAATAGCCGGCTCGAGGGAGGACCCTACCTCGAGCCAGGGGGAAGCGAACGCGAAACGAACACTCTAACTAAGCAAGCAACAGACCGAACGGCCGACCGACCGATAGACCCACCAACCAACGTGTGACTCTAGTCGACGAATTACCACTTGTTATCTTAAAGTGCGGTCGCCTACTCTTCCCGAAACAAGACAGCCAACAAGATTAGCGCTCAGGCGAACACCGGACGAGCTTCTCGGCACGGAACGACTCGACGTTGTAGTGCTCTCGGAGCAGACTCTGTTTTCGCGAGTTGAACTTCGGCCACGAACTCGGTTACCGAGTAGATGAGCGGGATGAGAACCCACCAGAAATAAGCCAGATTGAGCGTTTGAAGAGAGAATCCGACCCTCGAAATGAGATCGTTCCGTGGAGCAACTCCGCCCAGAGGGATTTGGTGACTGAAGCGCAGAAGAGCATATTAGGGGAAGATCAGCACTGCGCTTCATGCGGGCTCGAGACGGAGCAGAATTCTGTATCACTGTACGACCCTTCCTCTCTCGCGACGAAATTTTTCTTGCTCCTCAATTTTATCCGAGGGGGTATTCCAGCGTCGTTCGGGCTCGAACCGACTTCATCCGCATTTAGCTCCAGGATACATTCGACCGGTAAGCGTCCTCGGAGAGGTTGTGCTCTTGTTCAAAGGAGAACCTGAACGCTCAAAACAGCAAGGCTCATCGCTCCCTGGTCACCGATCGAGTCCCGGAAATCAAGTCATGCCTCTACCCTTCTGGTTGCCGCCCATCGGTTTGTCTCCGAGAAAACATCGAGAGGGAAACACGTATCCTGCCTTTGTCTCAGATCCGAGAATTGGTGGTCGATAGCCCAGAGCTCGGAGCAATGAGCAGAACTCTCATGGATTCCCCCAGGCAAAATTCGCT
This sequence comes from Galendromus occidentalis, assembly GCF_000255335.2. Classification (NCBI taxonomy): domain Eukaryota; kingdom Metazoa; phylum Arthropoda; class Arachnida; order Mesostigmata; family Phytoseiidae; genus Galendromus; species Galendromus occidentalis. The sequence continues at coordinate 597,623 of NW_003805518.1, read as the reverse complement.
CGCTGGTTCAGAGCTCGCATCCCTCAGCCAGTGAATCAGTCCCCGAACCGGGCCCGGTTCCCATTCTCCTCGGGCAACTGCTGGCGGAGGATCTCTCAGCCATGGCCGCTTCAGCTCTTGGGCTCTATACTCGCGCTTAAGGCTCTTGTGACTTCTTCCGGTGAAGCTTGAGAGACACATGGAGATGTAGAACCTTGCGAGATTGAGCACGTTCTGTAGGCGTCTGAATCATATACTTGATGAAGCCTGGAAAAGAGCTCCCCGAGAATTCAGCTCCTCTCTCAGGTTCGACCAGCGGAGCAATCCGATCGACCCCCCTGCCTCAATCCCGTCTTCTTCTCAGGTCAAGGAGCCCGAGCTCGTGGGGATGATCGCAGTTGCAGACTTTTCTAGCTTGCTATTCCTTCCTTCCCGATGGAGACTCTCCGTTGCGATCGTCTCGAATGATGCGAACACGAGCGGGGGGGGGGGCGAGAAGGAGTTTCGTCAGTTCGCGCGTTTTCCCAGTCTTTCAGCTTTCCGTCGGTAGAGCCCTTGCGCAACACCTGCTCTGGCCGCGGATCGAAGCGGGAGCACCCGCTCTCCTCCTCCTGCAGGTCTCGGATTTGGCAGATGACCTCCCTGTTGTTGTGAATTCGATGGTAAACCCTCGAGATGATTTGACGATGCCGATTTTGCATGAGTCGAAATGCCGTGCGAAGATCGTTCTCTACGGCAGGGAGCAGAGGAGAGAATTCTGCAATCACTCAGGCAATGGTCTCGGTCCATCTCACAACAGTATGGTTTCAGCATTTTCCCTTCAGGGCGGTGAGTGCGGAAATAGAAAGCAAATCACGGAAGGAACGGTCGAGACATTCCGGTCGAGATTTTCGGAGAACCTCCGACTTATTCCCGCATCCTCAATTCGCGCAATGGGTCACTCCACTTTTTCCTCGAACAAAGATCCCAGTGCATAGGACTGAGCTGTTTCACGGGACGGGAGGAGGCTGCCTCACTTATCGTATATAAGGAAGCTATCGTTCTTGCCTGACGATTTCGCTTGGTTCAGGTGGCGTGAAAGCGGAATGATGCGCTCCTTGCTTGGCCAACTCTCGCATCGATTTTCCGGTAAATAGTTCTCCGCGTGATCGGGATCATCGACGGGCAGGGTCGCCACACTGATCTTGAGCAGATATCAAACTTTTCCGCTCTCCGATAGGGTGAGACGTCGTGGAGGGAGCGGACGGAAGTATGTCGAGCTTGCCAGACCTGTTTTTATTGGAGTCCCCCGATGAAACCCCTGGAAGGCGGTGACAGGAATTCTTATCAGCCTATCGTACGACTCCCGGTGAGCTCATAGCTTCGATCTTTTCGAGAACTTTGGCGTCGAACTAACCGTGGAAAGATTTCGGAGACCGGATCGGTACACTCACAGTAATTTCTGTGGGTGGACGACGCGCATCAATCAACAATCATGCAGCCCCCTATTGACCCGTTGACTCGGTCAAGTTAATGGAAAGACGGTTGGGAGTAGCGAGAATAAAACATCGAAATAGCCTCGTTAGCCGGTTATATACTTCAACTACACCCCTTAGATCTCGGTTACGATTCCTCAGCGGCTGACTCCGTTCTCCCCTTCTCATCGTTGAAGGCATCCTTTGTCTGCTACAGGACTCTCTATATTTACCAGAGTCCTGGGGTTTCAGGGGAAACTCTCTCTGATGTCGAATTGCTGCGGCGTGCAGTCCTCAAGTACATTATTGGAGATACCGCGCTTCGGATACACTTGGTACACTCATGAGTTGAACCGCAGTTACACGGAGTGTATTTTCCCGTCCTCAGATGCATCGAAATGAGGCACCCACGGTTCTGCGGATACCGAGATCACGACCATCCCGAAACATTGGGATTGGAGACAGGATCATGATTCGTGATGCTTTATTGCCAAAAAATCATTGAATTCGGAATATTCTGTTTACATCGACAAAAACATTCGTCGATCGGGAATCGTAGAGCCTTCCACAAACTCCACAGCGTTGTCACTGTCTGTGATGCTTATTGTTAGATGGAGTCCGGTGGAAGCCCCCGCATCGGATGGAGTCGCGCAACCCCGACCATGAATTGATTAGCATCCTTCGGAAATGAGGGAAAATTCCACTGAACGCGACCTGTCGGGTGGAATGATCACTCGTGAAAGTCTCATGTGCTCTACCTCATCACTCAGCTTCTTTCCCTACGTGTACGAGCCAGAGTCCCACACCTTCAGTCGCTGGTCCCACCAACCAATCAAAACACGTAGCGAGCAGCGAGGAATGACCAACATTTCACACGCATCAAATGCAGGGTGTGAGCCGTCGTCGGCTTCGTGACGGGGAAAAATACCGCACGGAAATCTCACGAACAGCGTGCTGTCTGCCCACTTGGCAGAGGTAGGTCGCAGCACCTATAATATTTCACTGTCCACGAAAAATAACATTGCGAATCACCCAACTGCCGGTAATAGCTCGCCGTATACGTCGCAGCGGTCGCTCGCCCTCGAGAAGGAATGTGAATGGCACAATCAGATCGAGCACCGGACGTAGAGCTCAGCAGAGTCAGCCTGGCGGAGCGGTAAGAAGACCGACGAGCCAGCCGCACGCCACCCAATGAGTGCTCGCCCGCAAGACGCATGTCCACACCGACCGTCTACCACGTACCTCATAAGTGATCGACGCATGCAAATCTCGTGTGCGACAGAGTCTCTCCCCGAGCGGAGACGGAGGTATCACGGATTTCCGTGGGTTAATTTAGCATCGCTCGAGTTTCCTCCTCGGTCCTTGATTCCCGCGACAAATCGAGTGTCAGAATGTGACGCCATCTTGGGCATACGAGTCTCAGATGCAGGATCACAAGACCGAGCATTGAGCATCCTTAATGAATATTAGGTATGATTACTTTCCAAGCGGATGGATGCGCCAAGAGAAGCCCCCCCCCTTACATGCGCATGCTTGGCGAAAGTGGGGGTAAGTGCGGGGGGAGGGGCATTTTTCCCCGATATGGTTCTCGTCTAGACACTCTCATGCATTAGGGGAGCAAACTGAACCTCGCTTGTACATCCTAGCTTCCACCATCAATCTACTCTTCGGACGATTCCGGATGTGTCCGAGGGATAGATGGGGTGTTTTGCGCTTGTTAGACTCAACCATCCAAAATAGATGTTTCGGGCGGGTCCGGCCTGGATATTTGTTGGCTGCTCGATCGGCACTCAGATCGAACAGATTACCCTCAGCAGACATGTGAGAGTCGAATTCCTGATCGTGAAACATGGATCGAAACGGATCTGAACCAGGGGAGCATGACGTAAGATTGTCGATTAGTCGGGTGTTTACCGATTCCCTCAAGCTTCATGAATCGCAATGAGGATTTCAGGTTCGGATTCTGAGGCAGCCTCCCGCGTCTCACTACGGACCCGAAACCGACGATGGAAGAGACAACGCTCGAATATTTTTCCGAGCCGGAAGCTCAAGGCTCCGGTACCGGGTAATGATTGTCGAAGACTTTTTGTGAGCGACCGTTCATCAGCACTGCCAGCGTAAGGCGGGGAGACGAGCTCCTTGACGAATTCCTCGTGTACCTAAATGTGAAGGCCCTATGACCCGAATCGAAGCCCGGAAAATCGGTCCTTTTCGAGGTCAGGTTCCTGAACAACGCAAAATTGACCTCCCACGAAATCCTTCGATCAATTCGCGTCATTCCGAGAGATCGGGTATAATTTCGCACAAAAATTCGAGAGACTGCCAGACATCATCATACACCCTGGAGGCCGTATAAGTAATGCCGGGAGCTCGCTCACTCAGTATTGAGGCAGCCTAACTTGAGGCCGACAGCTCCGCATGATCCAACTGACCTAGCTGCTGATTCTTGGGACTTCCTAGAATAAACTGGGAGTCCGGGGCTCATTTCCATTTTCTGCGTGCAGAGCTTAGTTTCTACCCACATACGGCACAGGAACTCCGGTGCACTTTCGATGAGCAACACGGCAGGAGCTCCAGTCCAAGCCGGAATCGCTCCCTAGAAGGAAAGAGCTCCGGAAATCATCGATTGGGCGATTGAGCTGCGGCCCGAACTAGGTGCGATCGCAGCGGAAGGGAGTCTTTGATAATATTTGCCGTGGCGGCACTTAGGGAATCCGAGAATCGAGCAATCACAGAGAGTAATTTTCAAAATATCAGATTCCACGGTCGTATCGAGTTCGCCTGAGATGGGCCGAGATTTACGACTCGGTCTTAGTGGAGAAGCTTCGTTCCCGTTCGGAATGGATGATAATGATTTTCGGGACCCGCTAATCGAGACGAGAGGCTCTATACACACATGAGGACGTGAGTACAGGCTGACGACTCTGAAACGAAAGAGGCTTTCTTTCCGAAATCGATGCTACAGTGACAGAGGGCAAACGAACGTGATCGCCATGCTCCGCGACTGGAACACTCAATTCTCCGACTCCTCCCTTCTGCGTCCTCGATCCATTGAGTTCAAATTTTCACTCCCTGAGTGAGATCCCTCCTAAGTAAGAGCAAATAGTGCTCTGGCTGCGGCCTCTCTCTGAAGGACATCACATGGACCTCGGCGACGAGAAGATACTCCCGTCGTTTACGGCCTTGTCAGGCCATCGTGCTCATAATAATAATGTGGGCCTCGCCGTCGGCGACGACGGTGTCCTTTCAGAAAGCAGTCTCTGGCGTCGGAGTAGTTGCTCGGTGCTGTCCTCAGTCTCAAGCATTACGCTCCCTCAAGCCGTTCTGAATACTGGCTCGCCATGATCGCGGCGTCCAGGTGCTGTGGCTGATGAATTTTCGGGTTTCCCCAGTGATGCCAAATGAGCTCATACGCAGTCGGGAGCAATTCAGAGATTTCTCGTGGGGAGCGCGGAGTAGCGAACAGCCAATCGACTTGATGTTCGAGCAAATCCCTTGAATGCTGATAGACTCACGGCTGCAGTTTCTCCGGGGGAAATTCCGTGCATACCTTGCATTGAGTGCTTCCTGGAAGGGGGATCGGCCTGTCCTCCACCAACCTTCGAGGTAAGATTTCCTTCTTCTTATTCGTCGCACAAGTCGATGCGAGTCTCTGCCCGCTCTCTCTATTTTCTAGGAGTCGGATTTGGGGCCTTTGGATTGGATGGAATACCACTGGGTGAGCTCTTCCCCCGCTAGAAAAATCGTCGATTGAGTAAATGGCTTACGCGCAGTCGTGGTTATAATAGACCGTCGAATGTCTTCAAGGAAAGAAAACGCGACTGTCACAGACTCGCGAAAAATAAGACGAGGCCCGAGCTTCGGACTCGGAAAAGATCTGTTCACACGCTTCCATCTGCGAAGACTAAGGCACTTCAACGAGCGACGACGGAATCCTTAATTTTTAAGCGGAATGAATGATCGAGACAATTCCTCGACGTGTTCCCGACGGAAGGAAACTTCGAAGAGGAATAAACGGGGCTTTGCATCGCAAGCCATTGCTACAAACTTCGATTCGTATTCAGCTAAAACAACATTCAACTGGAAGAGTTCGCGTCAACAATCGTGACACTCCGGGGTAAGGCGAGATCTTTGTCGAGGGAAGCTCGACATCTCGGAGGACTAGCGACGAGGGCGAGGAATTTTCTGCAGTGGATAGCTTGAAGTCGCAGAGAACTAAGGTTGCCATCAAGGACTCCGATTCATTCTCACAACGATATGGCTGAGTCGGACATGGATATTTGGCAAGGAAATCCTTTGATGAGCCTGAGAAGCCTGCCTCCCAACCGTAACGGTGGGGCAGGCATTAGGGGAGATCGTCTGTGAGGGATGAGGCTGCAAAAACGCAAGGGTCGGGCAAGAATTCAGACGACACGCGGGGGACGTCAATCGGTCTCATTTGTTTCGCTGGTTATTCATGAAGTATTCGTGAGAGATTCACAGCTACGCCCTACTACAAGACTTCGAATAATCCTCAGTCAGCCATTTCCGATCTCGGCATCGAGGACATTATCGACCTGAAACGCAAAATTTCGACCTTCGGATCCGCCGAATGTACGCGAGTCCGTCGGACGCGAGCTGTCGGCGGAGGAGGCGAAACCTTGAAATACTAGGTGGGCTTCGAAACTTCGTCATAACCGATCGGGCTCGCTCCGGTCGGAGATGCTCTCCTCGTTCGCTTTCCCCTGCGGATCGTCTCTCCCGCTGTCGCTCTATAAACATTTTCACATGTACACCCGCTGATGCGAAGCATCCGGATATTCGGTCGCAGTCATCTGGAAAACTTTATCGGGGCTCCCCGGCTCCGCGCATATAGCGAGCGATCGATGCTGTCACTCATGATTCCGAGCTTTGCGAGAATATTCGATTCCTGAGCGTAATCGGACGCTAATTTCCAGCTACGCAGAGAACTGACAAGTGAACTTCACGCGTGAGTGAGCGAAAGCCTAAGGAACTTCGTATCGCTATCTTTGTCCGCCTCGTCTACTCGTGGCGAGTTTCGCACTTTTCGTCCCCGTTGGTCATCGCACCGATCACACGGCAGAAGTTCCCAGGTCGGAGAGGCTCGGTGACGAGATTCTGGCTCGAGCGAACAAGTTCTCACAGCGCTCTTCGTCAAGACGGACTCAATTGATGGTGTCTCAAATTCATTTGCTCCAATTCTCAGAGAAGGTACTTTATCGGTGATATGGGCATCTCCTGTGCGTCGGGACGTACCCCCCTCTCCCGGCTTGACGGATCTGGAGCGAAGCGTAGAAGAGGCGAAGAATTACGACTTCTTCTAGGAGGTTCGCCGCCGGGCTAAGGGATTAGCCTTCGGACGTTCGGAATTGAGAGACTCCATTCTAGAATCTTCAATATGGAAATGACCTATGGCGTCGGCTCAAGGATCAGCCCACCTATTCGGAGGGGAATTTCCCTAATACGTTTCGAATGAATTCCGTCGTAAAAACCGAAACTTGAGACGCAGCGCTCCCGGATTTCGTCTGAATCGATAGCAGCCGGAAAGGATCGAGTGCTGCGTCAGAGCGAATCCGATCTGTTCGTGGGCCAGAGACGAGAAAGTCGATACCGCTGGTGAGCTCAGACGGTTTTGCTGATAAGTTCCCACGATAACGCTCGGTCAGAATGGCCGACCGCTCGTTCCGCTCTGGCCGAGCACGTCCTTCTAATTGAAGGAATTATCACAGCAGGTCTTATGAATACTCGAGTAGGATCAACGATTAATGGAATTTCGAGCCGGGTCTCCGCCGGAGCCAACGTGGGACGTCAGGGCTACAGTCCCGGGAGCCTACGCTACTAGATAGCCTAGGCATGGCATTGTTTTGCATTAGGTGCTCCTGACGCACCAGGGACCCCGCATCGGACTACTTCGAAGCTCCGCACTTCTCTGGGACTACGGGGAGGGCGACTACGACCGAAGAATGAGACGCAATATCCGTGAAAATGACCGAAACAGAGATCTCGATCCCGAACGTTCTAGATTTCTCGTTTGTATTCTTTTGTGAACATCAATCTATTCCTCTCTCCCTCGGGGAAGGAGCGTCGAAACTTCTCATGACTACTCCGTCATCAGAGAGAAAGCTGAAGCAGACGCCCACCGGCAAGCCTTGCGCCACAAGCGCGAATAAGACAGTGTCGTGTTGCGGGCTTGACGGACAGCATCGGAAGAGATCGGATATCTGGGTCGACCCGAATTTTCCCGGGATAGGATAGCATCAGCAGCCCAAAGCAATCACGATCCTCTCGCGCGTTTCCATCCGTGGCATTTGTAGAGCTCGTCGCAATCCAGCTCCATGGGAGCGACCGCCCTACGACCGAACATAGTTTGCGAGGCCTCGCCCGGCTCCGAGTCCTCGCAGTTGTGTTTATTTGTACTAGGACTTTTGGGCGAACCGAAACTCCCCGCGAGGATTCTGTCAAAGGTCGTCCACTTCCGGGACCTAACGGTTAGTCGTCTGAGCGTATGCGTGCAGTCGACGTGCTGTCTCTCAACATGAACTTGATCCACCAACTCCAGACCAAGAGATAGCAAGCGGTCCGACTTGACTCATTCCGGACTAGACGCCCGCAGAAGTTCCGATAGTCATTCCATGTGGAGCCCTATTTAAAAACCTTGTAAGGCCGTCATGATGGAACCAGCTGACTGACATCCCAGAGCCCCGAGCTCCCCCCCCCCGTCTTTCCGCCTCTGTTCAATCAATTCATTCCGTAATCATGTCCGTGGAGTCTCCGCGTCCCATTTCGCCGTCGAGCTAAGCTGGCACGCAACAACCGATAAACGTCTACCTGGAACCCTATTCCCAGACCAAGAATAATGACCGTGGAGGGCCGTCAAGAATCTAATCCCGGCGGCCCCAACAGTGAACTGAGTTTGACCCACCTCTGGACTTACTTGGATATACTTCCGAATTGTGGGCAGAGCTATAACCGGATTGCCTATCCTTCTGGGTCTCTTTATCCTCGAGAATATGGCGTCGAATGATTTAGGCTCTCGAGACAGAAGTTCTGGAAATGCCTGTGAGCCATCTCTCACAACTAGGTATTCATTACTTCATGATCAAATGTCCCTACGAATATTTGGGGGAGCCCCGGTTATAGGGAGCCCTTCGACCATGAGCGCGCTCGTAATTGTGCTTCACGTTGTCGAGCTCCGACACGGCTCGCGTGACCATTCACCGGAGTTTCGAGACCCGACTTCCCGCCGGATTTCGGGATAGGTATGCAATGAGCCGTATTCCATATCGATGCGATCCGTAAAATTCTGAGAAATTATGATCCGAAAATGGAAGCAGTGCAAATTGTTCAAAAAACCTCCTTGATGTTAGCAATAAAGATCGTCGTCGGTCACGTGGGAATATCTTCCAACCTGTTCCTGGAAACCACACGGCGGCTCATCCATCTGAATAAGTTTTGCGGAGCTCGCTCACACTGCAGTAAAATGGGCGCGTAGCAGCCTACCGCTCATGAATCGGCTTGATTCTACCCAGTCTGTTTTCAAGCGCTAATCCGAAACTCTCTCTATGTAATTCACGCTCTCACTGAGTCAATCCGAGTCGGAGCAGGTAATTCAAGCTCCGAGGAATCATCACTTCGGGGACCACAAGGGCACGACGCAACTCCTGTTTCCAGTAGGTACGAATCACAGAAGTCCCCCCGATGCTTAACATTATTGCGTCCTGCTGATGAGCTTTTTCGCAACGTCATTTTGATAAAATTCTCTGTCATGTATCTATGGAATACCTTTGTTCAATTTATCCATTTTATATTTAGAATCATAATCATTGATTCAAAGTATACATTCATTCGATATCTTCAAATTATTTACCTACACTATATATGAGATGTATTTCTATGATTCGATTCCGTTGCATTTTCCGTCGAGTTCGACATTCCAACCACTCGGCTCTGCTCCTGCTGACTCCTCGCTAGAGCAACACGGCAGTGCCGCACCGCCTCCTACTTGTACTCCTCCGTCGATTTCGCGGCCGTCGCATTCGCGGAGACCGACACGAAGAGGCTCATCCCACATCACAGGCAGAGCTTTCATTCATGTTGTCGATTCCTTTTCATTTCTCGCTTTTTGAAGCATGACTTAGCTCGTGCTGATCATTAGAGAGTCTCGGAACCGAGTCGGTCGGCAGCTCTGATCCTTTTCATAGGGAGCGCGTGGGAAGTTGTTCCTTGTCAGGGGTTCGAATCTTGTTGAGCCGATACCCCCTTCGATCTGCAGAGGGATTCTGGAGTTCTGGAACCTCGTTCATCATCCTGCATTATCGTGTTTCTGGGAGCATCTTGCCTCAAAATCTGGAATAATCTGAGAATAAAGCTGAGATGTCCAGGCTTTGTGATTGTCTGTGATCATTAGATGCTCATCTCACATTGGGTTGATATTCCTCCTCCTATCTTATCATCCACCGAACGATTCCAGCTTTCCATGTAGCTCTGGATCCTTTTCTTGTTCGGCATGTACCACAGGTACTATGTTGTAACTGAGGTGTGAAGCGACCGTCATATTCCTCTAGTACTTCTGGGCGAAGAAGCTCGATGCTCGCGCGGTCCATCTGGGCGACGTGAATCAGTCTCTCGGAAAATTGGCTTCCACGGAGACGAAGTCTATTCGACTTTTTTCTTCCCGTCCTCCCTACTCCTCCCGGAGCTTTTCCCTCAGGACTCCCGGAGATCTGTGTAGCGTAATTTCGAGGACCATACCTTTACCTAGGAAACCGTGAAGGGCCCCTTACTCGGTCGGTCACGATTTTGGATCCGATGGCGGACCATGTGCTTCGATTAGAAATGCAGGATCGGCAATCCCCGCCGAGTGATTCGATTTCCACGACGCAAGACGACCCAGCGGAGTTCATCCGCGCAGTCAGTGCCTCCGATGGATCGCTGATTGAGTGCAGCGTTCGTCTCACCAGCGGTGCACGGCTGAGTTTTACTCAGAACGACGAGTCGACAAGGGGATCCAGATGACGGAGTGGCTTGCCGGAGCTGTTTCAATCAGAGTTTCCCTGGAAAAAGTCCGAGAGAAAAAGCAACATTCAGGAGCGCTGACCCCATACGTTTAAGCCGTAGAGAATGGAGCATGGGAAGAGCTCTCCACAATACGAACTGGCCTTGGGAGAAGGCGTCACGCGAGCAGCCAGGCTTCTTCCTCGGCAATTCTTCCACACAAGCTAGCATTACAATAATAGGAAACGTCTGTCGTAAAAACGTCCGCTTCCCATCCGCGTTCTCTCGAGTGGAAAGAGGAAACTCCGTGTCCGTATGCGGTAGAATTGTCCGCTGTTGGCCCGGCACGTTTTACCCGGCACTTCCCTTGCATCGAACGACCGCAGAGGTATTGAGACCTTGTACACTGCGCCTCGAGCGTTGCGTGATGACTTTCCTCGGACACTTCGCGAAAGCGACCGTCTAGCCAGCCGGAACATCGATTTGGCTCCACTAGAATAGACAGCCCACAGGAAATTTATCCTCGGAGGAATCCATGGATGAAGAATAAATAAACCGCTGCTGTTTTCTCATTCCCACGGGCCCTCTTTTTTCCCAAGCCAGAAGGCGAAGAGCCAGTCTGCATCTCGATCGAGCGGCCAATCTAGATCCAGAAGAGAAACTAATGATGTTTTCCAGAACACGGTGCCGGACGCGCACCGAAAAACTGCAAGGAATCGGCACTGCGTGGAGGTGGTCTCACGATTCCACGTCGTGACGCTCGAGGAGTATTCCTCGGTGGGGTCTCGGATTCGAATATCAATTAGCACAGAGATTCGGGCGAGAGATGGGCGTTTCGGTTGAGGCTTCCGCTGCGGTTTCCTTTGGACTGGAATGCCATCTCTGAAAGGAGCGAAATCTGTCCGAGGTCTTTGCATCTGCTGTATCCATCCTTGGGAGCTACCCCATAGGTTTGGCACCCGGGACCTTGGAAGATTGCTCTTTAGGAAGTTGGGAAGGTCCCACCGGGAAATCATCGGGAGCTTTCGATCAAACGAGCATGCCAGGAGATTTTCCGAACCTCCGAGAGGTGCTCATTTACCGCACAGTGTTCGTCTCCACTCCTGGCTCCCTCTGAGGCTGCGCGTCAATCAGAAATTCCCCGATTATCGCGTGCGGCCGCACAATTCAACATCGAGCCCAGAATTTTTTTCATCTTCCGTGTACCCGCGGTCTATGTGGATCCTGCCTGTAGAATTGACCACACGCGGATCCTCTTCGTAGCGTCGGCGTCGCCGCGCCGATATGTAGACGTATCAGTTCTCAGACCCTTTCTTCCATCATTGTTGATGATTGCTGAGGTCTTTCGGTCAGATCAGTGACCATGGAGCTGGACATGCAATACGAATAGACATCGTTCCTCGCTCCGCGAGGACTTACCCGTCTATCGGGAACTGGACGTTCGCTAGGACATTCACGGCACAAAGAAGTACCGAGCGAAGAATCCTCATGCCAGCATGTTTTTCCTGAGACGGGTCCTCCTCAGTCCGTGATGGTCATTTTCAGAATGACGTCATTACCAGCTGATGCGCTGTCCGGAATGAGTTCATCACGTGCGCACCGTGACGAAACACACAGATCCTGCACCAGACTTCATTCCCGGCCGAGTCAGAACCCGTAGCGGAAGGGAACAAGACGGAAGTCTGATTCGACTCTCCATTTTCGTCTCGGAGGATTGTTTTTATGGAAGAGGGAGTGGACCGAATTCGAGAGTCTGCTCCTAGGTGGAAGACAGACGCTGAGTCACCGTGGGAGCTCGACTCGGCAAACCGTTTCTAATATTTGACTTGCAGCTGGAAATTCTCCGGAGCACTGCCGGAAGGAACAGCAAGGAGTCGACGTGTGACAGGGTCCGCGTGATTTCTATTGGAATTTCTTTGCTGCGGCCTGTCGATCATAGGTAAGTTTCGAAAAACAGAGTCTACACTCCTACACACGAGGGAAGTGGTCTCGCTCCCGGAATAGGGAATCGGGTGTCTCATCGAACGAATTTTCCCATCCAGACCGTGACGGGAAGAAGTCTCACGCATGCGATTACGCTGACGTACCTATTCCGAATAGACAAGATCGAACATTTATTCCAAGAGGAGACTCAGTCGTCAAGCTGCGAGCCGCGAGCACTGAGTACGCCGTCATCGCCACTGGCCCTCAAAAGTTCTCCGCTTCCGTCGGTCGTCTTCATCCGCTTCTGCGATCTGTCTTTACTACGTTCCGTCTGAGGGCAAAAGTAATCGGCTCTACTCAATAATTCACTCGGTTCCGACAATCAAGGGCTCGAAATAGATTCCGACGGAATACGACGGAACGGAAACCTCCGGAATCGGCTCAATTCAGGAGAAGATCCCCTTCGGGACTAAACATAGTAGATTATCAATCTGTTTGGACGGCAGGCTCAGCGAGTCACGAATTAGAGCTGTCTGCTACGCAATCTCCGGAGTCTGAAGAATCTCTCGCGACCTCGCTGTGGACAGCTTGAAACCTTGTCACGATGAGGAACAACAGCGTCCAGCGTTTTTGGGTCGACCGGTATACGGTGACGTTCCCAATCCCAGAGGAGCACACCCGTCTGTCAGACTCTAATTGGTGACGAGAATTAACCGACATGGGAGGTGAGACACTTCCCGCTGTGTCTATATCCACATGTTGCCGCGAGAAGGTCAACAGCCTAGGATGGAAATTGCTTTCGACGATCGACACGAGTCGACTCGGCTGCAGACGAACTATTAAGGCCATACCCCTCCCGGCAGGACCTTCCTCATACGGATTCTCGATTTCGGTGTAATTGCTGGCGACCCAGCGTCTACTAACTATGCGTTGTGAGCCCTACCCGCGACTCAGATGTCCACGAAGACATCTCTCGGCGGGAGAGATTCAATGGGCTTCGGCCATATGACATTCGCCGCGCTCGTCCTAAGCTGTCGCTTTGTCTCCCGCTCAAGTTCCTCTCGACCCTCTTCCTTCAGTCTCACTACACAACTTGAGGCCCTCCTACCGACCGAGAGTGTGTCAAGGTTCGTCCGAAGATCATAATTAGGAGCTCTTATGACGGCGGATTCAAGGACGATGAACTCGCGGGATAACCCACCCTGTAAATGGGAAAATTTCCTCGGCCAAATCGAGCGACGAAAAGAGGGAGGATATCCTTACAAAACGACCGGTCATAGATCTCCAGAACAGCAGGGGAATTAGCAGACGGCCCGAAGCGTGCGCTGCAGCTCTCTGCTTGAGCGACTCGGGAACAAAAGCAGCCGCGAGCGAGTAATTCAACCATATTGGCCGTGGCTCTAATCGTCAGCAATACCATGTGCGCTCTCCTGTCTCCACGCGGCCCTCAATGTCGAGAGCTTTCCAATGGCTTTCAAAGATGCTTGACATCTACCTAATTACAGCCGACTGCTAATGAACTCGAACAAAAGCTCTGTATTTGCGATCGTCACGTGAATATCGGCGAGTTTGGAGCAGAGGTAATGAAGTCGAGAGCATTATTTTCGGGGGGCCGGGCTCTCTTCGTCTGGGAACCCAGTCATCCCTCCGGCGAGAAATCCTCTCATCACAATGTAGACGTGAGCTTGACAGCCAATCGCCTCGCTAATCCCTTCCTCAGGAGCAGGCGCGCCATGTTCATCCGAAATCAGGCGGCATCCGTCATAGCCGTAGGGGTGCGCGGAAAGACCACAATCGACTTATACAGCTATCTCTGGAGCACGAGTGCTTTCGTCCTGCGGCTTTTCGTTCTGCGATACCCGCGGGACAATCTAGGAGATGAAGGCTGGAAAATGAAATGGTCGAACGGCCCTCCGAGGACCGGTCGGGAAGCCGTCGTCATCATCATCATCATCGGTTTGATAAAGTGTTGTGTTAATTCGATAAGCTCTTCGCTCGCGTCCCTCGCAGACTCTGTTCATTCGAAGCTAGTTACGAAACTCGTCTCGAGCCTACGCTCTCCATTGAGATTTGTCCGACTGAGTTGAGGACTTGTCTGAGCTGCCAACTGGAGACTTCCATGCGGATCTTCTGCTTATCAGCGTAGCTTTCGATCAGATCAGATGAGCCCAATCTGGGCCGACGTCTTCGGGCTGTTTTCTCGAGTGTTTTCTGGCCGGTAAGACCAGGCTTGCCGCTCGAGCACCCATGAACGTCTATTTTTCGCGATTCATCTCCCGCCGCCGATGCGAATAAGCGTCCAGGGGCTTTGGAGAGATCCCCGAGGGAGTGATCTAGCGACATCCTCTGTCTGGACTTGCGGACCTTGCGAGTGGAAGCAGGGAAAGCTCCCCATCGAATACTGCCATACAGAGGGTTCAAGGTTTGAGGAGAAGCTCTGGAGCAGGACTGGAGCTAGATTTAGGGTCCACCTGCTTGAGATTGTACCTCCGCTGACTCATCTCAGGATCCATGGTTCCAGGACAAGGAGGATTACGGATTTCAAGATTCTATTCGCAAGATCCCTGAGGCGCCCAGCTAGAAAAGGGGAATCGCTCCTCGGCCAAACGCCTACGCCCTTCCAGTGAACGGTGGACAGCCCGACTCTGAACGCAGTCGAATCACCTGCTCCGCCCCTCAACTTTCGTTACCAGCCGTGATTAAGTCTTTCGGGAGCTCCTGATACCGGTGATCGGAGCTGGACGGAAGAAACATCTTGTCCAAGGAAAGAATCATATGGACTCGGCTTGTCAGATAGGCACGGCCTCCACGTATGTACGGGACTGGTGTGGGTCCTGAACCAGCATCGAAACATGCCCAGATTTAGCTCAATTTCTATATACCGCGGTCGCTCCGATGCCGAATGAGATGAGCTCCAGCAGCCGTCGGGGAGGCGACCTCCCCCTCCTCGAGGGTCTGGCTTCGGCCGTCAGACTTATCCTTCGGGAAGGCTCTCTTCCATGTGAGCATTGCAATCTTTGCTTTGGTTCTCGATAAGATCACGGGCGCAGTCAAACGATGTGTTGTTCGGTCTTCGGTTAAATGATGCTGAAAATCTCAGACGCCACCGGCATTCTGCTCTCGACGTCACGCGTCGCTGGGAATCAGGGACAACGCATTTAGTCGTTCCCGATGCGAGCTCTCCTCCTCCAGTGCTACGATCTGGATTTCGAGAACCAAACATCGGATTCCTCCAAGTTCTCGATGACTCCGACCGGGGACCTCGCATTCCTCGAGCGGAACGATGATGCTCCGCAGGGAAACACGATATCTAGTCTAGCTTGTCTGAATGAGATCACTCCCTCTCTCCGTATCTGACTTCTTTCAAGGGAGCATTGTCATCACGCATGTATCCAAGTGATTGTGTCTGCCGGGCTCGGACTCCCGCCCGAGACTTTGGAACTCCGGACTAGAAGCAGTGGATGAGTTCTCTCCCTGCAGCTCACTGTCTCTCTCATCGCTCAGCTAGAAGCTACCCCATCGAGGACGGCAATAGGTAGACTCGTCTGTTCCGTGTCTAGGCGCTGATGACTGGGAGCTATCAGCGGCAAGATATCATCTTGAGGCAGAGCCAGAGAGCCGACATTCCAGCATGTATCGATCCCCTTCCACATGCCGCGCGGAGCTCGGAGCCATGAGCTAGACAAGTCTCGGAATTCTCCGAACTTGTCACGATTGTTGTTTTGGGACCCCATGGAAAGTCGCAAACGACCCATCGGAATTGTTTCACACATTCCCGTGAGCCCAGCCGCTTCGTCCGAGAGTTCAAACCTGCGATGTAATAACGAAAGCGACTCGATCCAACATTTCCATGAATTTTCCGATCGAACAGGTACGGTATTGCTCTCGGAGATGCAAGTCATGACTGGTGGCTGTCAACTCTCTTCTTGCTCAGCATACCTGCGGCAAAATCTCGATATGAGATCTGGGGACTGAGCGGCCGAAATTGTCTACGATGCGCATTCGGACTCAGGTTGCGAGACTGGCAGCATTTCCACGCATAGTGCAAACCAAAGCAAAGAGAAAATCTGAGAACAGCTCGCAGCTTGCATCAAAATTGGGAAAAGCTGTCAGTCCGGAATTTCCATTGAGTTTGATCGTCTCGTTGCAGGCGGCTCGTCGAAGTGCTCTCCGCCAGTCTAATTATATGAAGCGTCGACAGGCGGGGCGGAGTCGAGAGGATTCCGTTTCGTTCGCATACACCAGCTCCGCATTAAGGTTTTGTAAGAAGATCGCTTTCTACTTCGTTTTCAGCCTCAGAGACACTTGACGACGCCGACGTCTCGCACCCGATTTCGTCACCTCCACTCCGGGAGCTCGGCGGTGCTCAACCAGCTCATTCTGGGAGGGCCCGAGAGTCTCTCTTCCGCAACCTCCTACCCGGAATACTGTGTGACTCGCCCCAGGAAGCGTCGTCGTATTCCTAGCCCCACAATCCGAGCTACCCATTTCCATGGTGCTCGCTTCCCCGACCCTCTTCCTGTGATTCGCGCGAGGATGCGGGAATTTTTCCCGAGCAAGTCATCATGTTCCGACTGCCGCGAGAGAATTTTACGGACGCGAATCCTACTCATTCGGACTGTCTCGCCAGAGCGGCGATTCTATGCGGAGAATGCGTATTAGGACTTTCGGCGCGCGTCCCCGGAAGAAGGGGCCGATAACGAGATCCACGACGGCTCCACCGATCCATGATGCAGCTACAAATAAAGAACCTTAATATCGCAGGGCGAGGCTGCGCGTGATGCTCGCAACTTAAATGCCAAGCTCCACAGCTGACGCCGAAAGAGTCGCTTGTTTCCGATTGTAAACGTTTATATCCCGCGGCTCGGGGACGACGCTCGAGACTTCCTCGTCAAACCGTTCTGAATTATCGCGGTCGCTTTTGGCATCGCCGCATGCGCCGCACTGAAAAAGGTCCACGCTGGACCGGGTGTAGGGGGATCAAGACTGAGCGGACAGTCAGTCCATGAGCTCGTACAGCGAATGCCAAACAAATTAGTATTCTTGAAGAGCAAGCGTGCGGGCTTATCGCTCTGGCATCCGCGAGCAACCGACGATGGGGCACTGAGCGCTCTCTTTAAACACCCGGACCATTCGAGGGAGCGATTAGCCCGCCCTTAGAGTCAATCAGGCCGGACCCCAAACGTCTGAGAGCCTCGAAGCAGCCTTAAGTTCTCTAAGAAAGTTTCTGTAATTTATCAGCCATCTGTTTCTTAGATGGCTCCCCGGTTAGCCCTGGAACCAGACGCTCTCCGAGGCTTGCAGCGGACGAAGCGAATTCTCACGGAGACAGGAGGTTCTCGCCCCTGAAGCGTCCGTCTGGACTCTTACAGAGTCTAGACTCTGGAGTCTAGAGTTCCTCGAGTTTTCCGAGAGTCCCGAGCCACCAATAGAGATTATACATCGGATTTCCGCGCTCTGGAACGCCGCGGAAAAGGAGTGAGCGCGCAGCGGTGTTCCCGTACCAATACGGCGCAGGTCCCAGACTCTGTTGGGATTCGGGGATCAAGGGCGCCAGGGTGCTCTCGTTTCATGGAGATTCTCGGCACCGAGCATAGCCTCGTCTGCACATGATGGTGACTAGAGCACTATCGGAACTCCCCATCCGCCGACGCGGAGGGTCTGGACCCGGTGTAGGTCATTCGGGAGATGGCCTCAGAGCTGACAAAATAATCATATCCTGCCTCGACGGGGGCGGGTCATCATCACCGCACCTAAATCTCCTGTTTCGCTTCCTGTAAAAACTCATTGTGAATGTTGATGCCGAGCAGATTGGGGGCATGTTCCCTAGGCTCGATGAGCGTCTTTCCGTCGAAAAGTGCTGAATTTTCGGACCTGGAGCATGAATCACCACACAGTCCAACTAATTGAGTCTGCTCAATTACCTCGCGATACGACCCTTCGGTTGATCTGGCGACGAAAATTCGAAAGTCCTATGGTCAATTTTCAGAATGAACTCGTGTTCATCGAGGAACGACCGGAAACACTCAACAGCTTCAAGTAGCGCAAGAGTTTCTTTCTCCGAAGTATTATAGTTCCTCTCGGCCGACGTCAAAGTGAGCGAGCGGCAACCCACCACAGTATCGGATTACTCGTCATCTGGAATTTCAACGCCTCAAAAACGCCCCGATGAGAAGGCGTCAACTCATATGGAACACCTTGAGCTGTCGATTCAGTCAAATGCTTCAAAATTCTCGCATAATACTTTGATGAGCGCGCGGAAATCACCACATGAACCAAAAAATGTTCCGGAGCTGACGAATATCCTCCGGCCTGCTTATTCTTCGCGCTCTCTCGGTCGAGTCCTCCTAAGTGTTCTTCGTAGTCCCTCCTGAGCAAAATGTTTTCGACTTCTTCAATTTGAACTTAAGCGAGGCTTCCTCTAAGGACCGAAGAACTTTTTCCAAGAGGCTGTTGCCAGTAGTCTTTCAGAAGGTCTATTGTCGAGACTACAGTGCAGCCTCCCGTCTCAGCAATTATTCCTTCAATTCGCGGAGGTGGCCTAGTTAATCAATCTGTCTTCGGGTACACCAAAGGGTAGTCGGCGACGAAACGCCAAGGACCATCCGCCCTCGGTACTATTGTGCAGGGGCTTCCGAAACTCGACGTTTACTCTCGAACGAGGTCATGCTCAATCATTTCTCGCAGCTGTTTCTCCATGAACTCTTGCCTCGCCGGAGATGAGACGTGAGATTTTTGTAATAAATTGGCGACGTGTCGATCAGCTTGAACGAAATTTTTTTCACCGGCTCCGGATAAGGAGCTTGAGAAATCACTCCCGGGAATTGTGTTTCCATATCCTTCATAGTTCCGATTTTGAAGGAATCGAAACTCCGCTTGCCTTCATGGTGATTTTACTGTCGTAAGCGTCAGCGAAAGATATCTTGTCATCATAATGTAACTTACGCTTGAGATCTTTCATGGCTTTCTTGGAGAGTGGCATGTCATACCTAGCACCCTGAACCATAAGGAAACGGTAACTTCTTGCCTGTCTGTCCACACGGACTGAGATATCACACCCTTCACCATATGTGCGGGGATTCCCGCAATAATCTCCAACCACCATACGACGTTGTTACTGTCCACAATCGTCTCATTCACAATTCACAATGCAGACTGAACCACCCGAATCCATCACGGCACACAGCAGTCGATCTCGTTCGGCTGCTACCGTCAAGGGTGGTAACGATGTGCCGCACCGGAGAATCGTCTCATTCTCCGACTTCGGGGTCGGGACGATACCCCTTTTAAAAAGTCAAATATTCGAGTTCCTCTGAGTCGCTCCCGTAACCTTTATTGGACACACAATAATTAACCCGTGCCTTCCCCTTTCCGGCCCCGTCCTGGATCTTCTTCCTGGATTTCACAGATATGACATCCGCATTCTGCACGAGATCCTCGATGGAATTGGGTCGCAACATCTTGTACTGTTGCCTGAAGTCAAACGGTAGGTCCACGGAGATGGCTCGGATCATAGTGCAATCAGTCATCGAAGGATCCGCTAAGCAACAGTATTTGTTTTTCAAAGAGATATTCCGGAAAGTTAGCCTGATCCTCCTCGAAATGATATTGTGTAGCAAATTCTGCATCTCGGAGATGGTCGGGAGCGAACGCTGATTTGAAACTCCCCTCCCATTTCGACAAAGTGCTCTCCATTCCGAGAGCGGCCATCGCGGAGCCATACCATGAAAGCGCGACTCCCGCTTCGAACTCACGAAGAAGCATTATTTCTTCAAAATCTTCCCGAGCTCCAACGAAGTCATCGAACTGAGAGACCCAGGTTTCTGGAGTGATCTTGGACAGGGAGTCCTTGAAAAGCGCTGGCTTCGGTTGAACTTGGGTAGACGAGCCAGTCCGTTCTTTCGCCGATACAGTAAAAGCTCGTTATAACGACCCCCATTACAACGAATTTCTCGGTACAACGAACAAGGAATTTCTCCTCCTTTGGCCAGCTCGCCATAGGGATAGTGTTGAGCGGCATTCGTTACAGCGAAAACTCGGTACAACGAACCAGTTTCGTCGGTCCCTCCGTGTTCGTAGTAACGAGCTTTTACTGTAGTCGAAGCATCCTGACAACAGCGTCCGATTCTGACTCATCCGGAAGGTCATCTAAAGCGTCTCCTCCACCTTGTTGCTGCATGAACCTTGTGAATTCGGCTCCTTCGATAATCTTTCGGAGTTCTCCGGCTTCTACCAGCTGTGGAATATTTTTCTTTGCGGATCTCTTCTTAATGAAGTATTTGAAATCCGTTCCAGGAGGAGGGATTTCGACCCAATCACTACCATCTCCCTTTACGGCTTTCACCAAAAAATCAGTTGGATTCTCCTCGCTGTTGGGGAGGATTCTGGCACTCATCTGGACCATTTTTGTTTCAATATCGACTGCGCCCGTAAAAGGCAGGAAGCCTGGCGGTGCTGTCGTTGTCTTCTATTATTTTTGATTGAAATCATCCCGCCTCAAATAGCCTCCTCACTGAATAAAATTGAGCTCATTGATTGAGATCAGAGATCGCTGTCGACGACGTTACCCAGCTCGGTGCCATGGAACATGATTTTCTCTATCTGCTCCGGAGGAATATCTCCCAACGTAAAACGCGACGGCGGAATCTCCGCATCGCTGCAATTCTCGCTGTTCGTCGAGTAGTTCGCTACCTCCATCCGCATAGTAACCTTGACAAAAAAAGGAAGTCCTTGAGCTCAGAATAGAACAAAAATTATTTTCCGGAGGGGTTGCTTTCCAGATCGCCGCCTTTTATTTACGTTGAGAACCCGAATACGATCGGTATGAGTGCTGGAGGTATCTTTGTTCTTCTGAATTCCAGTTGTCCCTCATCCATGGACTCGCTGATTGAAATGCTAGCTCTATCCTTATCGCATCAACAGCATTGTTATAAGAGTTCATTGATCCTTCTCCATCTGCTTCGCTTCTTCGTCTTCTCAGTACCCGAACCCCCCTCGATTTGAACCTCCTTCGCTGAGTGTTTTCGCTCGAGATCACTCTGCTCTCCGTCTAAGTGTTTTGTCTGGTGGATCTCCTGGTCTCGATCCGCATCGCGTATGTCTCGTATTTCGTGTCTGTTTGCCCCGTCGAATTCAGAAAAGAAGACTTTCCCAGAATAAATCCGCAGATGATGAGCAGCAGCGAGTAGATAAGAAGTGTCTTGTGCGGAACTTGCGATAGTGGACCGGACGATGATGAAGGCGGGTGGTACACACGATTGTTTCTCCGGCGGTTGGGGCTCTGTGGCGCGATGACGCAGTCCGTCCTCCTGCAAAGAGAACACTTTCTCAGGGTTGCAGGAAATGCAGGCGGAATATCTTCCGACTCCTTCGCGGATTCCAATGAGTATGGACCTCCGTGATGGGTGACGGTCATTATGGAGTCACCGACTCGGCTCAATACGACAATTAAGCCAAATTAGGGAATATCAGAGACCCTCTCCCTCCCGATCCTGCACTGTAAGGGAAGGAGGCGATCGAGGAATAGAACCAAATTCCTCCTTCACAGGGTGAACCAGCGACTGAAGCCCGATGTGATTCTTAGACCGAAACATCCTACCCCTCATTCGGTACATCCTTTCGCGTCCCAACCTGCCAAGAACCGCATCGAGAGTTCGCAGCGGCGATTTAGGTGAATAATATCAAGGATGCATTCAACGGATAATATCGAGTCTGAGCGCGGGGAGGTTGAAGTCTCAAAAAATTGTTTATCTTCTCTGCATGCTAGTAGGAAGTCTCACGATAGGGAATCCGACGCATCGATCGTAATTAGTGACCCAAGTGCCGATCATTCACACCCCACTTGTAGCGCAGCGATTTCTCGCCCCCTGCAATGAGGCTGTAGAGAGCTGATCGTCACGAGCGTCACAGCTACGCCGGGCGACATAACGTGCTTGTCCATAACGCGAGAAATCTATCAAAAAAGCCGATATCCTGTTGAAAGAGGATCACCGACGGAGCCGAAGACGATTTCCCGAAGCGCCAGCTTCATGACATGCAATTCTAGATATGATCGATGAGAGTTCCTTAATGTTCATGCGGCATCTCCCCTCTGATGAGTCAATCACGGTCCCGAATGATGCTCCGCACTACCTGCCCCTTTTTATGCTTTTTGCTCTGGTGGATATCACGGTATCACCTCACAGAAGAAGTCGTTTTCGGAAAAAAATCTAACCACTTACCTTATTACGCTCCGTCCGGTGGAGTCGTTGACGGTCTTTTATCCCCCGAGCCGAAGGCGTGAACTGGGAAGAAACTGTTGATCTGAATCTAAGAAGCTGATCCCATGAGAAGATGTAAAGTCAATTGGTTATCCTACGCGCTCCGGAATTAGTCACCTGGGCATTCTACGGGCTCCGCGATAATTCACGTGGGTGTCCGACGCGACGCGCTCCGCAATAAGTCACCTCGCAATTCTCATCGTCCTTTGATGGAAGAGAAATCACGAACCCTCAATTAGGGGTCACGACCGAAAAGTGTCAAGCCCACCGTGTTCATCCTCATAGAGGCCACTCCTCCGTTAAAAGGAAAATCGTTGGAAGCAAACAGGCACTGCCTAATTTACGGGTTCCCCCTACTAGCGTCAAGTTAGAGACGGTTGGGCAGGAGGCCTGGCTACCGGTAGCCAACCATTGGAAATGAACAACGACCCTTGACGTCCATCCGTCATCGAACATGCATTCATTCTTCTCCCTGCTCGAACGACCTTCCGGTAGTATCGCCAAGTTTGATTGAGAAAACTCACCCGCTGTCGAACGTATGCATTCGCTCGGGGCCACGGCTGCCTCTATCTGTGATGACACGGAGTCTCCTCCACGGCGAGAGGTTCGAACACTGGGGATCGGACCACCACGTATTCCTCATTCCCCCAGTTGTTGCCGGGAGGGGAGAAGACATCTCTCTCGAGAGAAACTGTGAACTCGCCCTCGCTGTCGAATCCCTTCAAGTAAGTGACATCGGGGTAATGCTGTCGAATCGCGTCGATGTGCAGAGTCCTGTCGTCGGCACGGGTGGCGACCCAGACAGCGTCTCGCGACGAGCTTCACTTTCACCGCGGTTGCCGGAGTTCCGTCCTGTGACATCGTCCTCACTTGGCGGCATCGTGATCTTTCTAGGAAGCGCGAGCTTTTGCCGACGGCTGGTCAGGACAATGCCTGGACAGATGCCTTCAGGAATCCCTCACTGAGTCTGCGATTCGAATCGACTTCAGGAAAACACCGACTGACGGAGAGAAGTTTTTGGATTTGGTGATTTAGTGTTCAAGTAACGGAAAAGCGCTCTCGGTGTTTGTCAATAGCAAGCGCGCGCGGCTTCTGTTCCATCGTCGTAGCTTTTCGAGGACCCGCGACGATTCAACTCGTGTGTGGGCTTCTTCGCTTGAAGGCAAGAGACGGGGCGAGCGAGGCGCCTCAGAGGATAGTATCTGAGAGTTCAGGAAATACATGGGGATAGCTCTGTCTTCAACGCATGTCCATATCTGCTTCGGTTAGAATCATCAACTCCAGCGAGTATTTCAGCAGCACGATCGACACATTATCAGGCGGAGGCAGCTCAGCCGCGAACGAACAACATCGGGGAGAACACTTCAAAGATTCGTTTCTCAGGGTATATAGGGCCAGGGATCTGGTAGATAAATCTTGCATTTTCTGCGGCGATTCTCATCCGAGCTCCCGACGCAAAGTCCCCTTGACGTATAAGGAGAGCACTGAGAAAATCCTTTAACTTAAGGTTGGTAGAATATGCCTGAAGAGGAACCAATTCGCGAAAAGCTGTCGGACTGTCGGGAAGGTCCGAAAGAGACCGCAACAAAAAAAAAATAGTGAAGACAAGAGTCGTCGAAGACATAAGGCGCTCACAAGAGCCATGAACTGTCTCTGAACGATTGCCTTCAACACGGCGAGAATCTCCTTCCAAACGTGCTCAAGGTCTTCTGCGCTCTCAGAACAGGTCGTTACGCAATCATGGCCGATATTGAAGAAGCGTTCTTACAGTTTGAAATTGCGGGGAGCAACAAGACGTTCCTACGTTTATTTGTTCACAGGCTTATCTGTTCACCATGGTTACACATCGAGGGGGTTGAATTCCATCTTAAAAGATGCAAGGATCCCGGAAGATGCTCATTTCACTTAGGAGATATCGGAGAATTTATTCGTGGACGATCTGGCATTTGAAGCATCTCCCTTTCGGATGCGCATAGGGAAATTGGATTACTTATAAGATTTTCGGTCTTTGTGAATTCCCTTTGAGAAAATGGTCTACCAGTGAATTGAAGATAGCTGGGATGATTCGCAATTCACCGCCCCTGGAAAACACAGAGGTTACTGCAGATAAGGACGATGCAAAATTTTTGGGAGTGAGATCGATTCAACATAAAGACGAAATCGGGGTATTCCTGGAGTCAACGTCGAAGCGGAGTTTGTAGAAGGGGCTCGCATCGGTTTTCAAACCCGTGGGATTATTAGCCTCAATTCTCGTTCGTGCGAAGGTCATCTTTCAGCAACTCTGGCGCTTGGGTGTTGATTGGGATGGAGCTCTGGCTCGTATATCCTGGATTCACAGCAATCCAGACCGATGGAACGCGTCTGTGGCCAATCGAGCTCGTGAAATTCTCAAATTATCAGAGGCTTCCGATTGGCGGTACGTGAATCAGCAGGCAGTCCCGCGGACACAGTGTCGAGAGGATTGGATGTCACTTCATCGGTGCATCGGCAGCTCTGGTTTCACGGACCAGAGTGGCTGGAGAGCATGGAATGGGAAGCCGATACAATTGTTCATGAGATAGAACATACTTCTGAGGAGACGAGGAAATATACGCCCCAATGTTTGGTGACGACGACAGGGATTGGCGATTCCGTAGAATCTTCGCTCAGTCAGCTTCAATCGGTTTTCGTCATGGAACAAATTAGTGAGAGCCCAAGGAGTCTGTAACAGACTCAAGAGTTTCGCTTTTGCACTCAAGGAGAGGCTTGCCTCGTCGAAGAGAAAGAATTGCAGTCGACAAACACGCCTTACTGTGGATGCCAGCAAATTCAGCTCACAGCCGTCGGAATACGAAGTGGCCGAGATCGACTTTTTGAAGCGAATTGAAAAGATAGATTTCGCTTGGTCATGACTCATGACGGATGCCCAAGGTTTGGACATACCCAAGTCAGACACATTACATCAGTTCACTCCATTCATCGATTCTCAGAGATTGATTAGATGCAGGTATTGTCCGGAGAAATCTGAGGAGCTTTCGTATGACGAAAAGTTCCCGATCATCTTGCCAGTTGATTGAGGTTGGGCGGAACTTCTGATACGCTCAATCCTTATATTCGAATTCTGGCACTGGGGTGGAATCGCTCTCACATTACAGAAGGTCAGAGGAAGAAACCTGATCCTCAAAAATAGGAAATAGACGAGTGAGGTTCTGAAGGTTTGTCCAGCATGCAAACATTTCAACGCGAAACCAGCTGAGGAGATAGCACCACCCTTACCGTCATTCGGAGTCGAGCAGACGCCACCTTTACAGTTTTGCGGAGTGGATTCTGCGGGACCGATTTACTTGCTCAGAGCTCGGTCATGAAGAGAAATCTAACATCATGCTGTATACATGCGCGGTCTCCCGTGGGTGTCACCTTGAACTAACGAAATATTTGTCAACGTACGAGGTGCTCTGTGCGCTCCCGAAATTTCCCGCAAGAAGGCCAAGGGCGAGGAATTTCTCCTCTGACATCGGAGCGTCATTCAGACGGGCTGATGAGGAGATCAGACTGCTGTACAAAAAGATAAAAAGCGGCGATTTGGCGAACTGGTTGGCGAATTCGCGAGTTACCTGGACCTTTACCGGCGGCTCCCTGGGTTCGTTATCAGTTATCACGGAGGTTGAATAAATATCGAGGATGCCCGCGAGGAGAGATGATGATGGAGAATCTATAGCGAATCAGAAATAGGGCCATTCTCCCTATCATGAGCCATCCCCCCGATAATGAGCCAATCTAGAAAGCATGAAAACCGTTCGCGCAAGAATCGCTCGCGCTCAAATCTGGAACGGAGCATCTGAGTGAGGTGGTGCGGGGATAAACACTGCGGGAAACTCGAATTCACTGACGTATCTGAGGTGAAGCGTGGGAGAGAGCATTAACTTGCACTCCGCGAGGTCATTCCGCGTCCATCGAGTTCAGTCTGCGGTCAAATGGCCCACGCGAAACGCTCGGAAAACGGCGAACCGACGGACGGACATGGCGATTTTATATCATAACGGGGATAGGGAGATTCATTGAATCGCTCGCAATTCTCAATCTGGTTCTATCCGCATTCGATTCTGTCACTGACCCTATTCGTTCTTCGACTCCTCATTCTGGGTTCCTTCGCAAAATAGAAATGGTCATTAATCAAAGAGACCGAGCGAGGGCTCGTAGCGAACTTCAATTCCACGGAGGTTTGAGAAGCGATGCAGAGGTTCCGGGCTTGCTTGATCGGGATACATGCAGAACGATAACGATGATTCTTCCCGATCATTGAGGGTTGCTCGAGGACTGATCGAGAGCCATTGCACAAGTAGCGCTCGAAAAACTCCTCGGTGCGTTACTCCGACGTAAAACCAGAGTTAGTCGGGGTAGCATCGTCCGTTAGATGCGTGAGGAATGATTATTTCCGCCCGGCTGAATTCGATTCAGTACTACTCGCGCCACCTGGATCGCTCAGGGAGAACTACGAAATTTCTTGATAAACGTTGCGGCCGCAAATGCAGAAAGCGCGAAAGCCGTTCGCGATATATTCGAGTTCAACCGTATTATGAGCGGAAATCGTAATTCTTCGGCAAAATGGTTGGGTATGGAGATCGGTAGTGAGTTTTATGGACCCCGATGAGACTTCTATCTGAATACCGACGTTCACTCGCAGCCTGTACATAAATTGAGCAGCCAAGTACAAAAGACTTCGGAACCTGGAGGAAAAATCGAAGCCGCTCAGACGGAGAGGCTTCAATCATAGGCATAAATCTTGGCATCGGGTTTCGAGAGCGTCGCTTGGAGTGATTTTACGGACTCGCGAACGACCGGAAATCGGAGCGTATTCGGTCATAGTCATAACGAAACCTCAGTCGATCTAAGAGAGAGGACGGAGCATTTCTGGCCCTCTCCTGAGTGGTTGAGTGTTGAAAGCAAAATGCACCCCCTTCGTGATAGCGAGTGAGACGAATCGAGAAACTTGACAGAGACCTCGTCATGATCGGAAGCGGCAACCCTCAGGAGAGGATCTGCGGAATTCAGAATCGACAATTGCTTCTTCTCTCTCGGAAGGAACTTGAGGAGGCCGCGGCCAGCTAAATCAATCTTATGTCGGACCCGCTACCATCAATTATTATCCCCCTTCTGATGAAGCGCGACTGTCCGTGATCGCAAAAGTCTTCAGAAACTCTCGAAATTCTCTTCAGAGCGTCGGTAGACGACGTTGAGTCAAAGCAGCGTGCTCAGATGGAGCATCTCATCCCGCATTCGCCGAAAGAACCCACCCGCGGGGATTCAACTCGCCTCTCGCGCTGCCGTCCAGTTGTATCACTTCGCCTGTCGCGGAGGCCCGCCCGGCATCCCCAAACGTTCCCGCGGTCGACGAGGTAGATTCGGAAGAAGCTCTTGTTGCTGGGAGCGAAGCTTCCCATTCAGGGGCGAAGGCGGGAGAGCTGTCCCGAGGCCCTTGAGAAGTTCATTCTCCCAGTATGCGGCATCCCGCTTTTGATCCAGAGGAAATCGGGACGCGTATCGGTGGGCGACCTGGACTCTCGGCGTGGAAAAACTCCTTGGAGTGAGACTTACCGAAAAGGCGCGCTGTCAGCGTGGTCTCTGTACCGGATTCTCGGGACGTTGTCTCGCGATCGCATGAACATCTCGCGAAAAATTCCATCGCTTTGCGTGAGTTTCCTCTCATCGCTGGATCCGAAAGGGAACGCGATGTCTCCATGGGAACTGAGTGAGTCGGCTTGTGCTCCAATGAAACGGCTGGTTCTCCGCCCGGAAGGCAGTTGTCCACGCTCTGTCTCTCTTCATCTTGAAAAGCTCTCTGTCCTCTCGATGTCTGTCAGAAGAGACACAATAGACGTCTGAGTCCTCTATTAGCTCCCAGCTAAGTTATCAAAGGTTGTCCCAGACAGCGTTCCGAAGGTTTGCTTTAGATTTCGAGGAGAATGGAGTTCACCCCTGAAGGACAAGGCTCCTTTCAGCAGTGCTACATGAGAACAGCTAAGAGGTCTGTCTCGCTCTGGTTTCCACGGGAACTCGATGACTACTGCTATCGGAGAATATTTGGTTTTCGAAGACGAACCTCACAGTAAACTCGAATCTTCGGTTCTGCGTGCCCTCCTTCATCTTGTGATTTCTCCGACCCTCATCTCGGAATTCCATCGGACGAAAGTGTCGTCTGCGGGAACCCAACGGGGATCCCGAATATCCGGGCGGATATCCTCACGCATATTCTGAAGGCAGCAAGCCTATCGAAAACTGAGACGGATACGCACCACCAAATGGTACTGATCGAGCGAACTGTGAGTGATGCTTCGAGGCCGCAATCTTCTCTACCGAAGCTTTGCCGATTTCCGCGAGTCCCATGGGGAACCGCAGCGTCGAGCGCGGTCCCATGTGGTTTCCGTCTTTCCTTCGTCGGGATCCCATGTCAAGAAAAATACGCGAATAGGCACGCTCATAAGCAATCGCGAGTATTCAAAGCCCCTCCGCAGACGCTGGCTCACAGTCCCACCTCGACGGGACCGTTTGATGTCCTAGAGCGAGAGTGAGCCCGAGCTCAAGCTCATTGAGAGATTAGGAACACTCAGGAGGATATCTGATTATCGCTAATCACCTCGAGGTTCGGGATGTATCTAACCCAATGGTCAAGGATCGGAGTGATGATCCAACCCGAATCGCTGTCCTTACTCTATGAGAGAGAGGTATGATGGCCGACCTGTGATCTGTGTCGCGGGAACGTGCTCTTCCTCAGGACGAACCGGGAGGGAATGCCCAGATACAAGGCTGCCCAGTCACAGTACCCTCAGAAAGGCCTGATCTGATAAGAACGTTCCGAGCCCATTCGAACTACGGCATTCCCCTATCACCACTCAACGAGTTTAGCTGGATACCGCGAAGGAGAAAATCGAAGGCGGTGCCTTCCCGTGCCCCGGAGAGGCTTCCGAGAACCGTATCGGATCCACTGAGACTCGCCATCAGGACGGAACTTCACGGAATTTACTCCAGCTTCATTTTCCCTGAAGTTCATTCTTCAGACAGCGACCGTTCGACCTGAGGGCGGCTCCTGTAGAGAAATATTGCCTTGAGACATACAGAGGACAGTCCGCCGACTCATGATCACACCCAGTCCGATAAGCACTCGCCTCGCACATTTCAAGGATTTATCAACCCTGACAAGCCAGGGCTTGTCCGGATCCTCTACAGAAAAAGTTGAGCTCTTCTGTACACTGATCATTCCACAGAGTCGATGCTCTACGGCAGTGTACACGCTCTGCCTTCCACGATAAGACTTCCAACCACATCATGGTCGAGGGGGGATCCTCGAGATAATGACTCGGCGACCCGGCGATCATGTTCAGGGACGCATTCCACCGCTATACGCGTATCTGAGCCTTGGGTATCCTTCGCAGCAGAGCCATCCACATCATCAACGAGGTGCAAGAAGTATTATCGAGTCGCACCATGAGCGCTCGGCAATGTCTATCAAGGGACTCCGTGTCTCAACCTCTCTGTGGTCACCGGAATGATCCATTATGATTGTCTGTGGAAGATTTTTAGGGTCTCCTCTTGGCGGAATCAGTTTTTCGGCTCCATCATGCGGTCAAGCCATTATAATTCATTTTCGAGATATCAAGTTTTGCGCATGAATTCGGTTTAGCTCGATGCTCAATCCCGCTAGAATAAATCCGGTTGTTCGGAAGCTGGAGGCTTGGCGCATAGTGGTGTCGCTCGTCTAAATCGTGTCTCCATTGAAAGGCGCCTCGGGACTGGATTCTCGCTCTCAAGCGGTACTTCATTCGGGGCGACTCGGGAGAGACTGTTCGAACCGTTTAGGCATGTCATCCCAATGCGCATATGAGTGGTTTGATGGGATAATTCACGGAGCAAGTAGGCGCCGGCGTGACATCAGGACTCCTTCATGGTCATGGATCTATAATAATTTCTAAATCCCTCATCACCGATTTTCTTGAAAATACGTCTTCCCAAAGTTGAGTTCAAAGAGGAGGATCGATGTCCAGCACTCGAATTCGATACCTCCAAGGTATTCCGTGGCATGTACCCATCAGTATATCTCGCCTGAGTTATCAGATCACTGCCTTAGGCTGAGACGTCTCACCTACACTCTCCTTCTGGAAGTCATTCCTGGTGGAGGAGTACTCCTGAAGGACGACCGCGAAGAGATGAAGGAATGGGAGCTGTTGTACGACGCAAGCTCTGATGTGCAAGTCGGCGCCATCGTTGCGGTAAAAATCCGAGGTGAATATTAGGCAGAAAAACAACTACTGCTTCCATAGAGAATTCTGCCGGACAGTTGTTTTCTCCTCACCTACCAGGATTTTTGATTGGGAGAGCTTGTCCGCGAAGATGTAAGCCGCGCTGGGAATTCAGAGATATGAAAGAAGAATTCGGTCTTGGAGATGCATCGCGCCGCCAGATGCCGCCGCCGCACCTCCGGGGACCTACATCTGCCTCTCACTGGCTCGCGTCCCGTTTTCTATTTTCTCGATCCCATGTGGAACTAAGCCTCTTGGAATGGAGTGAATTCAATCGAGTTGAATCTAAGGCTCAGTGCGGAAGCTAAGCCTCACCGAAAGAAAGACTAGTACCTCACAACAAAATCTCGTGCAGATACAGATTGTTTCATTCTCTTGCCATTTTGCCGATCTCTCCCGACTCTGCCCCATTACGTCCTGAGTCACACTGTTCTGCCGTTCCGTGTACCAACCTCATAGGCTTCGTATATTCCCGATGCTCATATCATATGTCCTCATTCTCCACGGAATCCCTGATGCATCCGTTCTCAGAGTGATTCCATTCTGGATGAGCTTGAGAGAGCATCCGATGATCGAAGTTTCTCAGAGCATGGGCGACACATGCCCGGTGCTGGGGAGGAAACTGTGCATTCTGACCCTCGTGCTGCTCATTCTGACCGACTTATTGGAGAGGGACCGACTCCACGATACCGACCGGGGCTGAAGGACGCTCGAGAGACATCTCGCCTCCATAACGGAGTATGCTGCTTGGAGACATACGTCGACTTTCGGGTCGAAATGCACGTTGTCTCCTCTCCTGGGCAAGGCTGAGGGGGCTCACGGTCCGAACTCGGAGCGTTGTCGAGTAGACTGGAGAATAACTCTTGCTTGCGGGAGTAGCTTCCCGAGCGACAACTTGAGCTGACACATGGCGGCTGCCTCATCAGAACTCGATCCGAGCCACTTGATCGGTATCTCAACGACGATCGTTGTGACGCGTGCTCCTACAGAAATTCCACAGGACTTTTTCAAAACTCACAATCAATGGAGGAACGTTCTCCCCTCTTGGAAATGGAGCCGAATCGATGCTCGAGACCGCCGACTGTTGAAGATCTCGATGTCGATGAATTCCTTCATTCAGGTCATCGACTCGATGATGAAACTTCTGCTTCTATTGACCACCATGGATTGCCCATTGCAAGAGTCCCATTGAGGCGGATACCCACGGAGCAACCTGATTGAAGGAAAGGGACACTCCCACAAAAGTTGTCAGGCCATGCTGTGATTTTTTCCGACGACAACGGCAATGAGAGCGACTACCAGAAGATGGAGAAGCTAATCTCCTCCAGTCTTCCGGCTTTCCGCATTCGAGTCGGAACGGATGTTTGAGAGACGATGGATTGGCCGAACGCGAAAACTTCCCCTTTGAATGAGACGCCGGCGGTGGTTTTATCGTCGTCAGGAGAGCTCCCGAGAACGCCTGTGACTCGGGATTGTGAACAGTCACTGTGACCTTGACTTTGTTTTTCTACGCGTTCCTGGAAACGAGAAATTCGGTGATCCACTCGTTCGGGATATCGCAGTTGTCTCGGTGGTGCTCATGATGTCAATTACATCGAGAATCAAGTTGTTCGTGGATGCATCCGATATTCGCGAACTTTATTCGATCTTTCTCAGCTGAGCGATTCACCCCACATGATCGCCAGAACAATTATTCCATCGCTTGCGAGCGGGTATGGTTCCAAAATTAAATCCCCATGTATCACTCGCTGCATGGCATCTCATTGCAGTTCACAGGAACCAGAAAACGAATGATTGGAGCAGACCACGTGAAGCCCGCCTCCGGTGGTATTGTCCTAAATACAGAATATCATGCGATTTTTCCCCTGATCCCGGAACTATGCTCCCGGATGCAAAAGGTGCAAGCAAAGGGAACGAAGTTACGCCGAGACTCGAGCTCGAATCCCTTCAAAGTCGAAACCACAGGGGTCGATGACTGACAGTTTTATTCTACAGTATGATAACAACCAGAGGACTCCAGTGCACTGGAGGGAGACCTCTATAGCGGCAGTAGCGGCGGCAGTAGCGGCGGCAGCAGCAATCGTGGCAGCGGCAGCTCAACCCGCAAGCAAGCGACCCAGCGCTACACACACACACACACACCAAGACACACACACACCGACTCGCACACACACAACTTCTAAGCCCGGCATAGTTCATCCGCGGCGGCCGCGATCTGCGGATATCCGCAACGACATGGCGCGGATGAATTGTCGCGCGCCGCTGCGGATCACCCGCGCGCGGCAGGGCCAGCCGAGCAGCCATCCAGCTAACCAGCCAGGCAGCCGGTCGGCCAAGTCGCTCGCTCGTTCGTCCGTCCGTCCAACCGCCAGCCAGCCATTCGAGCAAGCGCCTATGTACACTTATGGTACACCGTTGCCGCAGCCGCCGCTACCGCTGCCAGCAATGGGGAGAGATCGTGGTCTCCTCATTCGCCTGCCGATGGCGCTGCCTGCCGCCTGTCTGCCTGCCGGTCTGTCTGTCGGTCGGTCCCTCGTTCTGTTCGGTCGACCGTCGGCCCGTACGTCCTTCTCTGCCTGGTTGCTGGGCTGCCGATCATCATCATCACTCCCGATGGATGGAGGGCATCGGAGAGATTTTCCGCCGCCGCGGCCGCTGCCATACGTCGTCGAAAAAGTATCACATGCTACCACTGGTACCATCATCTTACTAACTAACCAATGAGCGTCGTCGTCGTCGACGACGACAAAAAGCAAGACTCGCGCCGGACACACAGACCGACACACAGATGGGCTCGCGGATGGACGGACCGACCGACCGGCAGTCGAACAGACAGACGGACCGAGCGAATGAACGAGCAAGAGAAGCCGGCCGGACGGTCGGGTCGGGGAGACCGATATGAACTGGCGTCAATGGATGGCATCAACCGAGACGGACCTACCGCGCATTCCCTTCGTTCTCGGAGTCATTCCAGCGACCATCAGCCGCAACGAGGATCACACTCACGCTCGCTCGCTCAGTAATTCATGATTGTCGACCGGCATTCGCTCGGGGATCCCCTAGCGATGCCCCGTGCAAAGTCGGCTCATCGATACGATCGAAGACCGACGTAGCCTTTCGAGAAATATAGCGGACGTGGTGCAAGCAAACAGAATCTGGACAGTATTCTAGCCATGAAGACGCTCGGATCGGGAGCCCCGATATCGTGCACCCGGGGACATGGAGTGCTGTTTGCGTTCTTCCCAAGCATCATGTAGATCGATCTTCCGCTCGTCGGCAACTCGAAATCCATTGAGATGATGCGTGTAAGTTTTCTCTAATCGTATGATGCCGTCGCTCCCACAGTCCGTTCCTCCAGCATCCGCTGACTGTGTGAGTTGGTATACCTTCCTCAAGGATTTGATATGATAGCACATTGCCGAAGCGCTGAGAGCTGAACGAATATGCAAGCAACGCCTCCCCTCACAGTCTCGGCTGCCATAAGCTGTCCCGTGTCGCTTGAAGACTCTCAGGGATCGATCCGCTCCCCTCGAAACACCGACCGCTCCGCTTGGGAACCTATAGAACCTCCTGTAGAGCTGAGATGACTTCACAGTCGACGGAGTCCGTTGCTCCGGATTCGATCGCGATATCTTCAGCTCGGTTACAACTGGCGTTTTTCCAGCGATCGAGGTTACAGTGCGCCTCCGGCACTCTAAGCGTATTATCTAGATCATCACCATCAGCGGATTTGAGGCATCAGTATCAGCGATCCGAAGTCAAGGAATCCGCAAGGTCACGGAGGCGGATCATCAGACGAAAAAATCCTGCGCCAGAGGTTGAGGAAGAGCTGATGCCATGCTCGAGTGCTTTGCACACCAGTTCCTCTTACGACCCTAAGCCTCCGCTCCGAAGCTGATGATGCACGCGAACTAGCTAAACATATAAGCAACGAATTCATCGTGACCAAAAAACAACGATAATTAATTGTCAGCTCTGGGATCTGAGAGTGAGTGGAAGCTGAAAACGCGCAAGTGCCTTGCTTATTGTGCCGTCCGCGGCCGATTCCAATACCTCGAATAATTTTCCTAACAAGTCACACAGAGTCCCACAATGACTCTCTGCTCGTCTCGATTAAATCGAGTAGATCACCGCGAGTAGCGGATTCCACGGTGGGGCAGGAGACCGTCTCTACGAAAATCGAGCTTTCTGTTGTAAGTGTTCTCGAGAGCACCGGATCCTACGTCTGTCGTAAGGGGGATGAGCTGTGATTCAAAGTCCTGTGACAGGACTCCTGAATCGAGGAAAGGCTGCCTGAACGACCCGATGAGCGTCTGGCGCATCTCAAATCGGGGCTCCATGACAGCTCCAAACAAGATGGCGATTTTCGTGTGGAATTTCCTATTTCCGCCACCTCGGTATCGCTCCGGACTCGAGTCCGAGTCATCTCTTATTATTAGAGTTTCCATTTAGGCGGACATCTCGCCTCTGAATGCATGCATCTCGTTCGCTGAAGGGCGAAGAATGAGTACCCCGTTGTTGTCCAGGGTTACGGGAAGATTTTCGCGTCTCACGAACCGTTGTGAGGCATCAATGCGGACAGCGTGAAATGGGTCTCTGCCGTGCCACTAGGATCGAGATGTTCGGTGGAATAGAAACTGGCCATCATATGTATGTGTGCCTGCTTCTAGCTGATGGTCGTATTCGACATCGGCCCGGGCCGGAATGATCTCAGAGACGGACTGATGAAACTCTAAAAAACTCTTGCTCTGAAATATCAGAAACAATAGCATGGCAAGCGAGCGACTTTCGGTAACCTGTGCTCGAAGGGAAATCAAGCGATCTAATAATTCTCATGTTGCCCGTCCGAAATGGAGTACTGTGGTTCGTCACCAATCCAATCGCATGAGGCGATTTATATAGGCTTCTTTGCCCTTGTCTCCTTGCGAGAGAAGACAGTCTTAGAATCAATCACTAATTCTCGCTCACTCTGATCGAGCCATACAGTTGTAATCTAAACGAACCGATCCCGTCGAATCCTTGAATTACGAGTAAATGAACATGGAGTAAACCCTATCTACAGGTTTTGTCGGAGTTGCCTTGACCTTCTTACCAAAGACTTAAGTATTCACGATCACGTCATCGATCTCGCTTCTCGATAGGGATTTCGCAAACGCCTGGCGATACTCCCGATTGGATTCGCTTATCTTTACAATCTCGAAATGACTTCGTGACAGTTGAATGAGTCAGAGAATTTTGTCCTCTATCGGAAGCCTCCAGGACTCTAGGTGGAACAGTCTTCGCCAGAGGGGGTCTGCCTTCGCTGAGGGCCTGCCGACGTTTCTCTCGGCCTACACGACGGTGACCGGAACTATTTCAAGAGCGAAACTCACGATACTCGGACACGAGAGCTAGAGCTTGCAGAGGAGTACGCGGCCGAAAATGCGGCTTTTTCCTCGATCGTAAGCGATCGCCGGATACGGTTCCCAGCGCGCTCGAGAAAGGAGATCTGACGCTCTTTCCCCGATGGCGGTCCCGATGAGACCGTAGCTCGGGACGGAGCATAGATTGAACCGAGGACACGGTGCGATGTTTTGATCCCGATTTATTCCAATAGGCCGTGCTCAAATCTCTTTGGATATTGGAATCGAATCCTTCGCGCTCGGAAATTGGGGCCGCGGCCTCCTTGAAGCAAGCATTGAATGTGGTGAAATCCGAGTCCGGGAATGATTTCTCGAGTCATATCTCGTTTCAACTGTTTTCGTCGAGCGCGATTCTTCTCGCTCAAATATCTACGGTACATATTGGGATATCACGCGCTCGGATTTTCCCGTATCCTACCCTCACCGTCTCGAGATTATCCTATCGAGCTTCGATGCAGACTGAAATGTACTCACTGCCGCTCCCGCGTGAAGCTTGAAAGCACGTCACTCTAACCGAGAGTCTCCTGACAGACGGCACGACATGGAGCTGCTTTTAAATCGAGGGAATCGACGCGTCATTACGGGAAATAATCCGTAGAAACTAACTCGTATTCTAGAGCTACGAGCATCGTGTAGGTAGTGAACTCGACCCGGCTCTATGTCGGTCCAAGAGGAAGTCATTCGGGGAGGAACTTCCTTATTGAACTCGATGGGGTCGGAGCGTCTTTCCAATATGGGGACTTGAGGCTGCTTCTACCGAACGCTCGGAGACGAGAGCTCTCAGAAGCGACGGTGGAACCGGCTCGGCCTGCGGATTTTGAACGCGAGACGAGCCCGTCACTCCTGCGCGTCGCCTCCTTCGTCTTTCAGGTGTGGAAGCTAGGCAGCTCGAGCAGAACCCTGAAGGAGGAGTCATCCGACGTCTAGAGTACCAACGGGAGACGGCCCTTCATCAACGTGATCGAATGTTTCATTCCACCCATAGCTCGGACCGGTTCGTTGAATCCGATGGAGTCGGAGGAACAAACTGTACGAATATCTCATTGATGAGACCTTACATCGATAGGAATGAGTGAGGACGGGACGTCTCCCCGCAATAGCGGCAGAGAAGACTCCTTCGCCCTGGGTCACTAAGCGTGAGATACCGCTTATACCCTAATGCGGAAGAACGTAATGCGCCGTTCAATCGAACTTGATTGGTCTTCCGCAAACCCCATTGTGAGTTGAGCAGATCTCTAAAAAAGTAGCTCGATCGAGCGCTCTGAGCTCGAAAATACAGGTTCCGACTTTGATCCTCTTGGAATCGACGCTGCCTATGAGAAGGTCCGATCGGAGGATATGCGCGTTGAAGCCGATGATCCTGCGAGCCGGACCGCGCCAGAACGCCGCCCGGGGCGGTGATTACGGTTTCCGCTTCTTTCAGAGTGCCGTCGCCGGAGAAGCAGCCCCCCCCCCTCCCGACCGCCGCCGTATTCTGTCTGCGAGAATCCATTACTTCCCGATTCTTCGAACTCCCGACCCGGGTAGCTTCGGGAAAAGAGCCATCGCGGCCTACCTGCCGAGTTTCTCGAGTTCATTCGGTCTAAGTCTTCCTTCCAGAAT
This sequence comes from Galendromus occidentalis, assembly GCF_000255335.2. Taxonomy (NCBI): domain Eukaryota; kingdom Metazoa; phylum Arthropoda; class Arachnida; order Mesostigmata; family Phytoseiidae; genus Galendromus; species Galendromus occidentalis. Next base: position 559,737 of record NW_003805518.1, on the reverse strand, counting down.
TTGAGTACCTCCTGCCGTTTTTCCGAGGATAATACCGAGGGTGACACGGGGTAATTCGAAAGTATCAGAAAACAACAAGAATCTCGATTCTGGAGTCCCCATCGTCGAATCCTAGTGTTCGTGGGCCACACCAATATGGATCGATGCAGTTGAAGAAATTATCCGGCCTCAAGCTTGCAAGGGTATCCGCGGATACCTTCCCGGCTCTCGTATGTGGCCGAAGGAATAAAACCTGAACTCTTCAGAGTGGAAGAGTATGAATCGAAGATATCACGATAATTTCGCATGTTTTTTACGCCGCCTCGGTCATCCCCTCGAGAGGGGTGACTCGGAAATTTGCCGGACTCCAGAGAAGCGATTGAATGAAAATGAGATCCAGAAATCGAAGATGTCATTAGGCTGACGCAGTGAACTGCAAAGGAGGACGACGACGCCGGGGACTCTTTACACAGAGAGAAGAGTTCGTCAAAATTATCGATCGAGCGTGAATGGATGTCCTGGTCTCGAATTCATTCCGAGATCCGATCGTGCCATCCACTCCAACGGAAACCCGTGAAAATATTTTCCCTTCAGATGAATTATTATCGGTTGGAAGTCCAATGATAATGAGTCAAATGACGCAACGAATGAACAGCTATTTCTTGTCTACATCGGGTCCGAGTGCTGAACACAGCATTCTTGTGATTTGATCGAAAAATACCGTGAATATTCTTATTGAAGGGCATGCCCGTCTATTTTTCGACCCCTCCAAAACCTGCCCGTCTATTAGGGACTGCCCGTCTATCGGAGACTGCCCGTCAATTTCTTCTATCCTCCGACAAGAGAATAGGACCAGGTTGCTCATGTAGCCGTAACAATACTCAAACCGTCAAATAAATGCCTAGACCATGCTAGATCTTCATATTCGCAAGCTTCGAGAGATGTTTCACTTTTTCCGCGACTTGGGCACCTGAATTCCTGCCCCCCAAGGTGTCCGTTTATTGGAGACTGCCCGTGTATTAGAGACTGCCCGTGTATTGGGGACTGCCCTTCAATTAGAATATTCACGGTAAGTTCGGTATGACCCTTTCGCCATCTCCGCCGTTGCCTTTCAATCAGTCCATTCTGGCGCATTGATGAAACTCTCCTGTTATCTGTGTGTTATCTGGAATCTGAACCACCTCGTAAATTCATAGACATTCGGTTATGTATGTGGAGGTGATCCTGTTTGTATTCTGAGATGGCAGGTTCAACTTGAACCTGGCTTGTTGACGGCTCCCCGGGAGCATTGCCTGCTCCGTGAACCAAATAATGAAGCCCGAATCGGCTACCGTGATTGTGAGGTCGAGCCGAAGAGTTGAATCCTCCCGGCCTCGGAGACCTCTAATGATCGATCGCTCTGCGAGCGAAAAAAATCACGAAGTGCAAGCTGCATGGATGAGATTACATGGGAGCGCTCAAGACAAAGAAAAATGATCTGGCCCGAAAAGAGTCTGCAAGAGAAACAGACGCGGACCTTGCAAGCTCCCGATCGGAGCTCCGAACCGCCAGGGATATGTCTCTCCATGATTGCAAGGCTCGAGATGATAATTTCCCTTCTGCGGGCAGCGATTTCGAGGTGAGGGATAAGTTCTCTGCGGCAGATGGCACCGCATGCGAAGGTGGTTCGAGTCTCTTTCGCAAGGAGAATGATGTCGGATCATTTCCTGGGTGTCTGACCTTGTACCCTCACATGCACACGAATACATAACTCTCAGGAGGACGGAGGCGAGGCGGCTCCAAGGGCTCGAAGAGAGGAGCCTCTCATGTTCGATCTGGGAGGGACATTCTCCATCGTTCTCATGTTATAGGCATCCGACTCGTGGATATCAAGGCTTGAGAAACGGAACAAGGGCGAGTTACTGTCATTCCCGTGAGCGATCATGCCCGGACGAGTTCCTCCCACGCTTCTCATGGGTCGAAATTGGACGAAAATCCCTATCGACAGACCCTTCGACCCGAAGCCAGTGCTTGAGTTGTCGAAGTCGGGGGAGGATACTCGCATGTTTCGCCAGCGTCCGGATTCGGGATTCTTCCACGAAAGCTCCCCGCGGGGACCTCACGGAACCTCCTTTGCTCTGCTCAAATAACACGATCACGGATTCCCGCGATTGGAGCTGAGCTCAAGGCCGCCAGTGTGACTCGATGTCGGTGTTCGGTATTTGGTATCTTTCCTCAGAACGAAGAATCTGGAATCTACATGACGACTGCCTCTTCCGTGGGACGAAGTTCTCTAGCATAGCCCCCGGACTCACGACCGTTCCGCGATATTTCATCGGAGATGTCTTCGATTCGCGATTGATCTTATAGCCATGCGGCCCTCGTGAGAGTCTTGAATTCAGCGAAACATGAGAGGACGTCGATTAATCCCGGCATCGACTCTTTTGGGGTGACTAAGAAGACATGGATGGTGACAAAATGACGTCTCAACGGTGATCGTCACAGAGGAGTGAGGGAAGCTGGGAAACCTGATAGGTGGAGTCGCGCTTCCCTTTCTTTCGAGAACCAGACTCAAGAACGCATGGTCTGCTTGAGACGATGAATTCTCCTTTTCTATCTCTAGTTTCTATCAATGTCTCGGGATTCGTCCACGACAGAAGCAACGCCAATATTTATCCCGCTCTAGGAGAGCTCTACAATCTCGAAAATCGTTACGATGGAGTACCGCGTATAGCCCATCCCTAAGTCGTTTCTCCCCTTGAAGACTCGTCATCCGAATAATGAATATATTGAAAGTTGAAGACTCATAAGTGGGAGGGCGCATGCACACGTTGGTCTCTGAAGATGGCGAGTGAGTCATACTTCGATCAAATCACAAGAATACTGTGATCAGCACTCGTAACTATGAAGACAAGAAATAGCTGTTCATTCGTTGCGTCATTTGACTCATTATCATTGGACTGCCAACCGATAATTCATCTGGAGGGGAAATATTTTCACGGGTTTCCTTTGGAGTAGATGGCACGATCGGATCTCGAGATGGATTCGGGACCAGGATATCCATTCACGCTCGATCGACAATTTTGACGAACTCATCTCTCTGGGTGAAGAGTCCCCGGCGTCGTCGTCCCCCACCAGTTCTCTGCGCCAGCCTAATGACGACTTCGATTTCTGGATCTCATTTTCATTCAATCGCTTCTCTCGAGTCCGGCACATTTCCGAGTCACCCCTCTTGGATTTTGCTCTTCGCGGAAGATCTCAGGGTACAAGCCGGAATCCTCGAACGATCCGGGCGAGGGAATTCCTCCGGCATCGAGCAGGTGAAGCTCGGGAGCTGCGCGGAGAGTGATCGAGAGCACTCGAAAGCTACGTTTCTAGAAGCACGGAGCTTCTGCAGGGTTCGTGTTTTCGAGCAGTTTCTGTCCGTAGATATCTCGTTCTCGACTTTCCATCGCCCAGCATTTGTATGCTGTGATACAGTGATTCGGTGATGTAGTGACTGCAGATACGGGACCGAATCTCTCAAAAGGTCCACGTCTGGAAACTTTCGACGCGAAGAGCTCGAACTCTACGCGGTAAGTTGAGCAACTCTCCATCTTGAAACAGCAGAGGATCCAAGAATTGCAGGGGAGCGGAGGGATTCGGTCGGGGAAGAAGGAATCGACGATGCGTCCGGCGATTCCTGTCAGAGATCAGAATTCTAACCGGAGAAAGGAAGCGCTGGTCCTCTGTAGAGTGATGAGGAAGCTTCAGATGCGGGGAGACCTACCATAATCTCATCGACTTCACTCCGACATTCGAGAGCATTCTTCCGAGAAGGAACTATGCCGACGTCAGATACTATCAGATCTCCTCCGAGATTGCAAGAACCAGCACGTCGCGCAATCAGGGGTGCGGAACGGAATAGCGATGGCGGAGAACACTGGTTTCTCTCGGCAAAGGGATTTTCCTCCTAGGGGATCCCGTCAGAGGGTGTGCTCGGCAAGAATGCGCCTTCCCACCATGTCCGATGGCATGGAAGGAGCATCTTTCCAGTATCGAATGTATCAGCTTGGCCATGCGGGAAGCGGTTGTCAAGTTTGACCGCGGTCCAGCGTTCTTCGACCCATAGTTCCCCGAGCTTGTTGAGCTGAGCGGTTGCCGATGCTGCTGTGCTCCTCGCGATAGAGGAGCTGCTGTGTCGTCGGTGTGAATGTCTTCCGACTTGTGCAGCCGTGCCGCCGCTGCTGCTGCTCTTGTGGATGTTGATGATGATGACGGCATCTCCCAGACACACACACGCACGCAGACTGGTGCCCTAAATTACTAGTGAAGAATAATACATCTGTCGATCGCATGAAGCTCACTGCAAGCGACGGAATCGGTGAGTTACAGAAATACGAGAGGGCGATCGCGTGCGTATACGCGCGACTCCTTGTTAGAACTCCTACGGATAATTAGAGGAAGGGATCTATGTATTTATCATCTGTCGGAAAGCCTCGCAATTTCACAAGAGATCACAGCAGCCAGCGGCGGCCACGCCGGCCGCTCTCGGTCGCACTCGATATCCGCCGCCCGTACACCGCGATCTTTCGGACGGTCGGCGGATTTTTGAATTTTCTGAATAGGAAGGGGATAATTGGAGAATTCCGGGAAACTTTTGGGGAGGGATCCCGAACGGTTGGATGGACCGAGGTTTCGACTCTGGAATGTTTCCGAGTAATTCCAATATTTCGATTCTGGAAGTTTCGTGCATTCCTTCCGGGCTGAAATAGCAAAATTACTCATTCGCCTTCATCTATCAGCTTGCATCAGACATGAGCTCGATCGAGAGTTTCCGAACTCGTCAGGCATGCATTCCATGCGAAAGCTGATGACGGGGCGAATAATTCAAGACCCCACACCCCCGGTGAGTTCCAAAGATCTCCATCGCGGCTGATGATCGAGAGTCTGCTTGACTTGGTACCGGCAGCCCTCGAGCCGGCAGTCGCCGACAAGTACGCCTCGCGAACCTGCGACAGAGAAACGGACAGACAGACACACAGACGGACGGACAGACGGACCGACTGACTGAGAGTCCAACAGGCTAGTGAGCAAGAAACCAAGGCAACCAAGCCAAGCTCTCAGGAGGCGGCTGGTGGGCAGGCTTCTCGTTCAGGTCTCTGTGACGTCTTTCTGCTCAACCAACGAGCTAGCGAGAGACGGATATATAACGAGCGAGCGGGAGAGGGAGAGAGAGATAGAGAGCTTAACGAAGGGACCAACGAGCAGCAGCAGCGGCGGCACTAGCGGTGAACTCATGGTGGAAGCGACTGCAGCGCCTCTTGCACTAGCAGACGACTTCAGCCTTAGCGGCGGCGGCGGCGACTACTGGTCGACCGACGACTGTTTTTCTGTCGGTCTGTGCAACGGCCCGTCGGTACATCTTTCTATTCGCAAGTGTGCGTCGTCGTCGTTCGCTGGTTTCTCCGTCCAGTCAGTCCCTCGGTCGGTCGGACGGTCCTTTGACTGCCGACTAGTTACATTGAGTGGCCGCTTGCTCGCTCGGACGACTGCTTACTTCGAGAATCGGTTCACCGCTCGGCGGACTGGTTGTTGTTGTTGTCGTCGGCAGCGGCGACTAGTACTAGTAGTAGGGTGGTCGTTGTTGTTGGCCGGCTCTCGTTGTCGTCGTCGTCGTCGTCACCGTGCTCTTCCAGGCGTCCGTCATTCGGATCTCCAGCAAGAGACCTCGGATTCAGAGGACGAAGCCGGTGAATCGTGGGACGTCCTCTGTTGTCCCGGGAGCGATCGCGAGTCGAAACCCGATCGATAGATCGAGTCTGAAGTCGGAGTGGAGTTGTAGTAGTTCAGCAGCACCGCCAACAACATCTGCAGCGGCATCAGCCGCCGCGGCCGCCATTGCTTTCTAGCAGTCGCTAGTGCTGCGATGACACAACAAACGACGACGAACGATCGAGCATCAAACACTTAATGTGCGTGAGAGTGTGCGCAAGCAAATCAGCAGCTGAGTTATCTCGGGGTCGTCGCACAGGAATTCTCGCCGATCGGGACCGCAGCCGAACAGTATTTCTGGTGTCGTGTGCTTTAAAGGCCTTCCATTCACCATCTACCCATCAATCCATCCATCCATTCATCCTTAGAGTGATTGACTGACGGACAGACACACACACGGCCATACACACAAACGAACGTTCCGAGGAAGCGACGGCCGGACGTAGGACTGACTGGGTATCTGACTACACTTTACCGATCTCCACAGTGACCGGAGTCTCGAAACGACCGACCGCGATCGGGGGTCAAGTTGTGCGGATAATCATCGCCGCAAGTCTCTCGGTGTCTGACAGTGTGTGAGCGACTGACCGATTTGGTGGCAGGATCACCCCGACTCCTACCCGTGCCTCATTCGCCAGGTCGGACGGACGGTCGGTCGTCCGGTCGAGAGGACCGACGAACGAACGCACGCACGGACAGTCAGCCAGTCGGTCGTTCGGACGGTCGGAAGTCGGTCGGTTGCTCGGTCTGTCGGTCAGTCAGTCAGTCAGTCGGTCTCTCTATCTTGGACGGACAGTTAGACCGGTCTGTGGATTTGTGTAACGGATTGCATCGGTTATCTACAAATTCAGTGGATGTGCGTTATTCCATCATCAACATCATCATCAACATATTCGTCGTTGTCGTTCAGTGTAGTGGCGGTTCTCCGAAAGTGATCACACCACCGACCAAAGGCTTCCCGAGGCCGTCGCATGTGAAAACAAGGTAGGTTACCTGACTGCAATCTGGGCCGTGTCGCCAGAACCCAACGCACACAGATTCCCTCCTATGAAGATTGGGTCATCGAGTCATCGACAGCGTGTTCGAGCTCGAGTCGACCGCTGTTCGCATCGTTCATACGTGAACCTCTAGCTCCATGGAGTGTTCTGGATGGGGCGCGATTTTCACGGACTCGAGCCCGTGGATTTAAACCCCCCCACGTCCGTTTTCTTGAGCCCGTTCGTTCACTCGCTCGTTCGCTTGCTGACAGTCGTCGTGCGATAACCGAAGCATGGCGGTGCTCGCGGCATGGCTGCCGCTGGAGCACCGGCTCCACATGCAGTGAACTTTGGCTCCATGTTGGATTACTTGGCAAAAACTCGTCATCGCTCGATCCGCCTCCGCTCATGTGCAATAGCTTTCCTTGTACCGGTGTGCGTGATTGCCCGCTCGGGTCGACGTCGAGCACTTTGACTCGCCGCTGACATGCATTCGCCGTACTGGCGGAGGAATTCCAGCGCGAGTTCCGATCGGGGTGGCGAATCACTCGGTGGAGCGACGAAGTTCCCGAGTTCTGGTAGAGCTCTTCGAGAAGTAATAGTTATTGTATTTTTTTCGGGTCGTGCTGCCGCGGCCGCCGCTGCCTGTCTGCGGCTGCTGCCGCCGGCCGACCGACACAACAACCATCTCTCCGGCAGAGTGGCTGGCTCTGCAGTTGCGGATAGACAGCGAGCTCTGGTTGGTATCCGCAGCATAACGGCGGATCGATCCGCCCGATACCCGCGGATACCAACCCCTAGCTGGGCTCCTAGCGAGGGAAGATTGCTGCTGCCGCTGCTGCAGCCGCTGCCGCCGCGGCTGCTACTACTGCTGCCGCTACCGCCGCCGCGGCCACCGCCAACAACAACGCAGAGAAGCAACGCTTGAACCGAAGAAGGTTCTGAGTTCTCAGTGAACGACGACGAGGAGTGAACGAACAACTGCAACGTCGACTCTCGTCCAGAAACGCCGTCGATGAAAGTCGATGTCGTTTGTGCTACGGCGGCGTCGGCTATTCGTTGAGGGCTACTACTTCTGGACTACGAGCAGCGACGACGATTCGTAGCCCGTGGTGCCATCGTCGCCCTCGTCGTCATCGCCCTCGTTTTTGTTATTGTTGTTCCGGACCCTCAAGTTATGCTGCAGCTCTTGTTCCATCGCGTTGTTGGTGTTGCTTCAGCTGAAATGCTTGTTGTTGTGCTGTTGGCGGGCCGATAGGACAGTCGTGCCGGCTGCCGGTCGTGTTCGCGTTTGCGAAGGGAAACCCGGGGGAAGCCGAGGAAAATCACGGGAAAAACCTCAGGGGAATTACGGTGCTTGTGAGCGTGGTATTGAGCGGAGTCAGCGCCAGCAGGACTGGAATAGTGTCAGGCAAGCGATCAGGCAAGTACCTTCCTGAGTGAGCAGCCAAGCAGACCCTGCGTGTCTTGCTACGGCATCGGTGTTCGCTGCTGCTGCTGCTGCTGCATCACCGGCGGCCGCTGCACTAGGGCTGCGGCATCGGCATGGATGCCAAACTCTCGTGAACAGATCATCGGGGAACGCTCTCATGTGCTGCTTGATGTTAGGTTCAGGTCATTCGCGCTTGTATTTGCTCGCTCCTTATCCCGACCGTTCACTCGGATAAGGGTCAGTCCCGACGACCCAAACACTCAACTTCTCAATAGAGGGCCTTCAATTGCGTATCTTTCCCCTATGCGTCGTTTTTTTGAATGGATCTCGCTATCTCAGAACCAGATTGTCCGACTCTCTTCAGCTGTATACGTAATTATTTTCGGAATCATGTCGTGGCGCACGCGAGCTCGAGTGCCGGCATCTGCTGCTTGGGTCCCGAGCCGTTGGCTGCTGGATTTCCTTCGAGGTTCTGGCACAGGGAGTGCCGAACTCGATTAAGGTATCTTCTTCTCCATGTTATTTCTCTCTGGGAAATCTACCTACCACTAGGGCAGCGATCGTTCTCCGCAGTATTTCATCTACCACGGGACGATTTCAACGAGTCCCTTTCCGTATGAATAGGCGAAGTACCTTTCGGTTGCCCCGGTTTTTCAGACAGGACTTTTGGATTATTCATTTTCTTCGTGCTTGGCTCTCGCGAGCTTTGTCGTGATTTCTGGGGAAGAGTCGACCGGCTCGGTCCCTCGTTTCTACCGCGGGGGTCCGGTGCCGTTTGTCCTCGTGTTGCTTGGGAAGATGTTCTGCCTGTCGGAGCCTGGTGTCACTGTTTGTGGAGTCGACGCTTCTGCCGCTGCTGATTCTGCAGTCGGAGTGTCTCGTCGACACGAGAAAAAGGTCCAACCAGACGGGAGCTATTGTCGTTAAAGTTTTCCTATCGACGTGGACGTCGATTTTTTTTCTCTCGTATGCGACTCCATTGCGCAGTTGCCGATGTGGAATGAAGTTGCGGAAATGTTTCCGCTGGCTTGCTTCTGATGGAGGAACTCCAGGCTGGGCTTTCGGCCGGACAGCGAATCAGTTTAAGCGTGGCGGCAGTGGCGGCGGTGGTGGTGGTGGTGGCGGCGGCAACACCGGCAACGTTGTACGCCAACTTTTCGTTGCGGGTGAATGTCCTGTTGCGGATCCGAGGACCGCTGAGCCTTTAGGGTCCGCTCAGAACGTTTGCTGCTCGTCGGCTGCCATGGTAATAATACTACTAAGAGCAGGGACTCATGCTGCTGCTGCTGCTTTCGATGTTGCCGATCATAGCAAGCCGTTGCGTTACGACTCGACTCAAATTCACGACTTCTAGCGCTGCGAGTGTGGGCTCCCTAGAAGATTGCTCCCTCTCGGCTTTCTGGGGAGGGGGCGTGTCGGGGGAGTTCCTCGGTCAGAGATCAGAACATTCGAAGATCCGGTCCGACATGTCATCTTTCCGGTGATCGATACAGATAACATGGGAAGTGTTGCATCTTGCATCTTCACGATTCTTGCAGCTTAGAGAAGGGGAACTGGGGATCTCCTGCCAGAATTGGCTGTTCGAGACGAGACCAAGCTCTAGATCTTTAATTTCTTTCACGATGAAGTAAATCGACAAGGACCGGAAACTTCGTCGAATTCGGAGTCGATCGGAGTGCCTCGTCAAAACTACGACGTCTTCCTCCATATACTCATATCCTGCTCGGTCACTCGCAATCCCGACAAGACCTTGACCCCGGAGACGAAGCTATGCTGACGTTGGCGTATTTTCGAATTTGCAGGTTCATCCGGGTAATGATTCCTGCTTGAAACAATAGAGTACCACGCCGACACCTCATCCGTACCAGACGGGAAAGGAAAATAATAATCATGGTGTCCTCAGCAACTGCACTAGAGCAAGCTGCTCTCAAGAACGGCCTGTCCTTAAAGAAAATGCCTACCGGCGAGAGTGATATCTCGCTAAAAAATGGTGAGTGTGCTCAGCGACTAATCATAATTCCTGGGAGATCATCTTCCCAAATCAACCTATGACGGCATGTATAATGATTCATGGCGGTGGGATATTGTTCGATCGATCATGAATGTTGGCCATCGTCTACTGATCGGCCACGAGCAGGCGGTAGGGATTCAAGCAGACTTCGATGGTGGAATCGGAAAACAAGATGGCGGAACGAGGCTGGTCGTGCCAGCGGCATTTGGTTCTGTAATGGCCGGCAGCAGCTACAAATGTGTAGGCACACACACACTCACACACACACACTCACACACACACACACGGACACACTCACACGGACACACTCACACTCATACAACGCGCACACACACACACAGTGACTTGAGGAGAGTGAGCGATCGTCGTTCGGCACTCTTTAACAGACTACTATCCACCCATTCGACTTCAAGCGGAACTAAACTGAGACATTGTCTGTCATGTGGCTCTCTCAGAAACGCCGAAGTATTCATGACGTTTTTTTCCTCGCGCTTCTCGGCGGGTATCATTCCGGCCGGTGCGCGCGAATATTTTCCATCTCAGACGACTACAGCAAAGCCGATATCTTCGATTCGTGTACGCTCGGGAAGTCTCGCTCGATTTCTGCGCCCCAGCTCTCGGAACCTACGTGATGACAGACTCGACCCCCAGAGTCCGGCAATGCGCTCCGGAGCTCCGTCGATACTTTCGAGACGAGAGGAACGAAATTGAGATGAAAATATTTTTTCGTTCCAGGTACAATGACGGATGAGAGTTCGCAGAATTCGATCACTTCGGATAAAGCTCAAAACGGCACCAATGGTGATCATAAAAAACCTGAATCTGTCGTCATCGAGGACGACGACGAAGATCTCGAGGTTCAAGAGTTTTCGGAACCCGAGGAATTGATAATCGACGAAGACGAGCCGGACGAAGACGATACGGCTGACGAAGAAGTCAAGGAGGAACCTATGGAGATAGACGAAACTAAGGATCCGAAGGAGGAATCGAAGGTAACGTTTCGCGAACACCAGATCACTCCACCGGTCGTGATGATGATGAGCCCGGCGCATGAAGCGATCCCGGTCCGGTGCCCGTCCTCTTTGGGAACGGATGCACTCGAGCATTTAAAGACTGGAATGTTCCCTAATTTTTCCAGGAATCGATCAAGGTGGAATCGCCCGAATGTTCGGCTTCAACTTCGAAAGTCGAACCCGCTGGTGCTGCCGTGGGTGAGAAGGCAAACGAGAAAAGCCAGGAGAACGACGAGAACCTGCCGAACATACCATACGTAAAAGATGTCCGGAAACTTGATAAAGGCCTTCCTAAGTTCATGAAACGTCGAGTGAAGATCGGTCGATGGACGCCGTGCGAAATGCCGAAGGGCTCGGGCGAATTCAAAATGCGTGACACCGAGGCGCTCGTCGACGTTCCCTCAATGACGTTCCCATTACTGATCAAAGAGAAGGACACGTTTGCGAGACGAATGAAAGATGGAAAGATTCTTCCCGCTAAGCCGAGGAAGGCCCCCGTGCCCCCGCAGGGCCAGTTTAAAATCGGTCAGACTTCCGTCGTCGACTTTTTTGCAAGTTCTGCTGGTGAGTTCCTCATGGAGCTCGGTCTCGATCGCGTTCAAGAAGCTTACAACAAAGATCAGATCAAACAAAAAGAACGGGAAATGAGAAGACACGGTAAGTCTGCCGAATTACTGGAAACTGCCAAAAAGCACGCCGAGGCATTTCAGTCGTACAAAGCGAAGAACGCCGCCTTTCACCATAAAATGAAACGCTGTCAAACGTGCGATTTCAAAACGGAGTCTCAACTGGTTCTCGAGGGCCATCTGTTGACGCCACACTTCACTCAGCGACGTGAACTACAGTGTTCGTTCTGCCCGTTCATAACGCGGGACGCGAAGGCTATCATATTTCACATGGAGGCACATCACAACAAGGTTCCGGTCATGGAGCCCCCACCTCAATTCTACGAGTGCCCCTTCTGTCCATTCGAAACAAACGTCAAGAATAAGGCTAGCACACACGTCAATCGTTGTCAGAGATACTTCAATAATAGCGTGAATCAGAGTCCGGGCAACGATTTCCAAGCGCCGGGAATGACGTCGAAACCAATCACAAACGACGACATCAAAATGTACGAGAAGTTCTTCATCGCTCTGACCCAGGCGAAGAACCAGGTGAGTTCTCCGAAAACAACACAGACCAAGAGGAATTCGGCCCCAACTCGGTGTGATCCCCGGCCCCCGGTCGTCCCGCTCGCCCCTCTAAGTCCATCCTTTTCCTCTCTAGGCGGCTGCCCATGCGGTTCAGGCCGCGAATACAGCTCAACAGCGTCAGATGATGATGAACGCTGCAGCTAGCCGTGGCCAGTCGAATATTCGCGGACAGTCGAACGCTCTCTACCAACAACTGCAGACGCTTGCGGCAGCCACAGCTGCTAACCGAGCCGCTCAAGCAGCCGTCGGTCGAGGAACTAACAGGAACAATTCTCAAGCAAATCTTATCCAACAAGCGCAAGCCCTCGCAGGAGTAAGTTCCATATCCGCGCGTGTCGGTGCACTTCCTATCGTTCAATATCTCGAGAGACTATGTCCGGTGCCATTCGATGATGGCACCCAAATGTTGGGGCACGATCGTCCTCCGTCTTCCCGGCAGGCAACAGGTCATTTACGGAGCGATTTGTTTTCTTTCCCGCGCAGTATTCATCTCAGGCTGCAAGTCTACTCAACGGGAACAACGGTCTCTCGGTGACAGCGCTAAATGCTCAAAACCGGGCAACGGCCTCCGCAAGTCTTGCGCGAATTCCGCAACCGGGTATGTCCAGCTTTTTTTCTATTATTCGGTCAGAGATAGCGAATCACTCCCGATACCCAAACGTAGTGTCCGTCTTCCTCTGTCGAACCCTCTGTTTTCAAATCCCTGTCTACGCGACTGCCGGTGCTCTCGGTGCCGTTGTCCTCGTGAAATTGGTCAATGTTTTTTTCTCGATGCTCGCGGTTCTAGAATCGCTCGTGAGTTTCCTGCACGATTTTTCCGTCTGCTGCGTTATCGATAATTGCGGGCGGGGAATCACAGAAGCAGCGAATAACATTAACGAATATTCTGTGACTAAACCTGCTCAGGTTCGATCGATCGTTTATCGTCGCTCGGCAGGGCAGGTAGGCAGACAGACAGACGTACAGAGGAACCCGGGACTTTATTTGCGTAGATCTAACATTGCCTAACAGGCGGTCGTTGGTCATGAGGAGTGGACATTTTATTGAGTGGGACCTCTGAGGTACCTCGGAGGGATTTTTATTCAGTTTTTCTTTCACGTTCACATTCTCGTGTGGGAGAGAATCTGATCAAATATATTGAGCGTCGCTCACCGATGCGAGCTGACTGAGAAAATTTCAACCATGAACTACCATTCACTCATGCCACCCTTGTGACCTTTCTGATTCATTTCCTCGTCGCTCATACTTATTTCGGTTGCCTCTTTCTGCAGCTTCATTGACACACGAATACTTCAAACGCTAATACCTAATAACTTCTATCCCACAACGTTGACGCTACACCGAATCGATCAATGCACGTCGGACGTTTTTTGGGTGGCATTCTTCCCGACAAACTTTTTCCATATGGCGCCTCGTTGGAACAACTTTGCATTCGACCTTGCAGCCTAATTATCTACTTTGATTGAATCAACATAATCTTCAAGGTGTTTCTCATACGCTCACTAGACAGAGACTAGATCCTGGAAAAGTTCGAGCTCCCACATTACGTGGATCAATCAAAAGTGGAGATTGGTTTATTTCTCCCGTCCCACCTCAAGGAGGAGACGGACCCTTTGTCGCTCGGGGAAAACTCGATCGTCCGAAAGATATCAGAAAAAAAAGTCGATCTGAAGCTCTTTCAAACTCTTTGAGCTGAGACCCTTAGCGAGGGGAATACATCGGAACGATGGCCCCAGCTTGTTCGATTCATGTCTTGAAAGGCTTTCTGTCACATGGTCCTTCCCTTCGTCCGAGACGTCCTGGCTTTTCCTGTTACTAGTCCACTTCCGTTGATCGATTCTCGAGGTCACTCTATGTAGCTTGGGTCTAATGTGATTGAATTCAGAGTTCTATATTCTCGTTCTCGTCTCCAAACCTCACCAAAGCGATAACGATTCTCCCCTAACGAATTGTAAATCGAAGCATCCCCCTTTCCGTTACGATAAGCAGCTAGAGATACTTAACCCTGTTTAGGAAAGACTTTTTTATTCTGTTGTACTGAGGTAGTGTTTTGTTGTTGTGCAGATACGGGTTTGGCTACTAGCAGCAGTGGGGCTCCGGCGAACGGCAGCAGCAGCAGTTCGGCGGGTCTTTCCGAAGGTCGTGCGCCGAAAGATCTCTATGTCGATGAGCACGACTACAAATACAAGTTCAAACAATACTGTCCCGACGGTTCATCGCGCTGGTGTTGTACAAATCGAAAGTGCAGGGCAGCGTTCGTCATCCCACGAGGAGAGACGAAACCCCGTTTCCCCGTGGGTCCGGACGCCCATAACCACAAGGCCTACAAGGTGGCCGAGCCGATGGACCCGGGATCTCACGCCGCTGCGCAATTGGCAGCGCAAGGAGTCAACATTCAGGCGTTGGCGGCGCTTACCAACGGCGGAACGAATCCTCATTCTTTGCTGACCGCCTTGACGGCCACAGCGCGGGGCGGTGGTCCTCAGAGCCAACAGGCCCAGGCGGTCCTCGCCGCATTAGGAAATAAAGACGCCGCTGCGAAACTTGCCCAAGTCGCGGCCGCGGCCACCGCTGTCGCGAACAACCCCGCCGCCGCTGCTGCCGCCGCTGCTGCTGTCGTAGGAGCCGCCGGCCAGATCGCACCCCCTTCATCCTCGAAGCCAACCTCGGGCGCCGACTTAGCAGATGGTGTTTTACCGGATAAGGGCGAACTCATGCCAGGTATTTGCTTGCTTCACAACACGACCGAACAGACCGGGTTGCTTCAGCCTTGCTTTCAACTGAGCTCTTCCAGCAGCGTGTTCTAACTTCGTCGTTGTTGTCAGAGCCACTGTTCCGATGACGACGTCGATGATCATGATGACTACTTCTTTCTATCTTTCTGTACTGATCGATGCTCTTGACCGTGGTGTTCTTCACTAACTGAAACACTAACTCACTCACTCGCTCTAATCCACTTTATCGTTGGTTTGTTGATGACAATGACGACGACGACGACGTCGATAAACCGTACGTGTGATACTTTTTCGAATGCGCCGAGGCCATCCGTCGATGGCTGGTTCCTCATGCTCAGCGAGTCATCCGCATCCTCTTGATCTTCGGCTCTTCCGAGATCGAACTTGAATCGATGGCGAAGCAATCAGCCAGGGCACGCAGCTTGATCGAGCACATTTCCAATCGACCGCCTGTCGAACACCTAGTGCCACAATCACGAGAACAGGAACTTCTGCTGCTTCTGCTCTCACCATTCATATCACTATTCATGCAAGCTTCACCACTCGTTGCCGAAACTCGAGGCCTCTGCCTTCAGTCGCTCGGAGCGATTCCTTGTTCCCGTCACCGCGTATTGTGGAACTCATGTCTCGGCGCTCGTGGGCGTCGTTGTCGCAACTTCTTTTTCGTTCTCTCGGCTGACGGGTCTCCGACGCGGCGACTTGGGCCAAAAGCCTCGGCTCACGCTTCGTCCTCAATCGACTCGTGGGATATATGCCGCATACGTGTTTACCGACTGTCGGTGAACTTCGCTTGGGGAACTGGGGTACCCAGAGCGAGTTGATCTCTCGAAAGTCGATCAATTGACCGATCGATTTTCCTCTGAGCCTTAGCGCGAATGTCAATGAACCGGAATGCTGTCTATCGGGGTCTCCTATCTGCCTGCCTGCCGTCTGTCTGTTTATCTCTCTCAATGCTCCCCTTTCATCTCTATCTCTGGATGTGCGCTCTCCGAGTACCGTCTGCCAGGTGCTTGATTCACTCAACTAACAGGATCTTCTTCCGGTGCTGGCTGTGGGGAAACTTTCGATGTCGGTGGCTTCGTCACAGCATCACTACCTTACGCCTGCAACACCCGTGCATTTATGATTCATGACTGATGATGATGATTGCTATGATATGGGCGCTCTCGGAAGCGAGTTCCGAGTTCGTTCCGCTCCGGAGTCGTCCGAGGGACTCAATCCGACCTGTTTCAGGGGTTCCTACAAGACTTTCGGCGCCCGGAACAGGTCGCGCTCCATACATACTCGAAAGTTCAGGTCAGGGTGGGGCGAACTCCCAGGGAGGCGCGGGAGCGTTCGTCATCTGTGAGATTTGCGACGGATACATCAAGGATCTCGACGAACTTCGCAGTCATATGCACTGGATCCACAAAGTAAGTTTACCTTACCGACTCGAGTATTTCCCAAACGGAAGGGATTCGACACTCGACGCTCCGGTGCCATTTTTTCTGCGAAAGAAGTCTTTGAAATCATTCCGATGCTGATTTTGATTGTATCCCCGCCAGGTTAAGATACATCCAAAGATGCTGGCAAGCAGACCTCCGTTGAATTGCCAGAAATGCAAATGGCGCTTCTTCACGGACCAGGGTCTCGAACGACATCTTCTAGGAGCCCACGGACTCGTAACCTCGAACATGCAGGAGTTGGCTCAGAACGGTCAGGACGGAGGTCGGTGCACGGTTTGCGGACGCATATACGCGAGCAAACTCGTTGCTCACATGAGCCAAGTGCATAGAGTGGCGGTGAAACCTGCCAGTCTCTCTTACAAGTGCACGGTAAGATTCTTGATTATTGGTCATTTTCGTGACGCGAGACGTCCGCGACCTTTTTGCCGAGTCGCGACAAGCGCTCGATCGTTAGAGTAACCCAATTCCGGAATTTCCAGGTGTGCACCGCCGTTTTTAATCTGTACAAGCTTTTTGAATCGCACGTATATTCGGTACATTCGGGCGCGATGAAACGCGGATCTTCTTCGGACCAGAGCGCTGCAAAGCGCAAGAAAGAGGATCGCAAAGACGAAACAGCGACGGCCGCGAGCGGAGGAAGTTCGAAACCTCGAGAGGAGACGAACTATCCAAAAACGTGCGCCCTTTGCGATAACCTGAAAGTTGACGACTGGTGTCAACATCTGGCCGAGAGTCACATGCCGAAGAGCGTCAAGGTCGGAGTCTGTCGGATTGAGAAATGCAGTTCCTGTCTGAACAACTTTGATGGAATGGTTGTCATGAACTCAGATCTAGGAGAGAGCTCGTCCTCGGAGGATGATGAAGATTGAGTTTCGCCTCCCATCAAGCGCTTGATTGATTGAACAATTGATCGATCGATCGTTCGTTCGATCGACCAATTAACACGTACATCCATCCGACAATGAGTCATTAATAATTGATTCATCCATCCACGCATACGATTATCTACAACGATCATTGTCTCATCTCTCCATGACAAGGAGAAAGCATCCATCCACCATCCATCCATCAATCAATCAATCAGTCGGTCGGTCCATCCACACATCCATCCACCAATCCATCGATCGGTCTAAGAATCTACCCTATGTATCGATGTGTCTAATGTTCGAGGCACTCGAGGCGAGCACCGAGAACGGAGCTGTTGGAGCGGCTGCCGATTGCAGCGGCATCGACGAGCGCCGTGGGAGGCTTTCCGTGGACAAGATGAGCGTGAGAAAAGCGCGCTAGAGAAGGTGTTGGTAACCATTGGAGAAGGATGAACAACAACATGGAAATAATTGTATCCCACACCCAGAACACAAGCTGCGGAGTTTATCCCGATACCCGCCGAGAAGGTCTCTGGAAAACCTTGAGTGTTTGAGAATAATATGTTCGAATTGCCCACGTTGAGACCGTGTCGAAGCTCATTATCATCCGCATCATCATCATTTTAATAAAGCGTCAAGTCGATATGTTTTATTTCTGCTTGTGTCTTACCAGTGCTGCCGCCTGATGACACCCACTCGCGCTCGTGCCTTGAGGAGGAGCATGAAAACTAGATTCGACAATTGTTCCCGTTTGTCGCTCCCCGTCGCCGGCTCTTCGGGCAGAATTCCTGCACCCGCGCTAACTCTTGAGGTAATTCCAGTCTTTTCCGATTCTTACTCAACATCGTATATGGTAGATTCATATTCTGCAGCTACTCGGCAATTGATCATAATTTCGGAGGCATCATGGTTCTTTGCGTTTTCCAGGAAAATTCTGCTCGACCCTGCGACACCTCCAAGACCACGACGGGCCAGCATCTACAACAGAGCGGCGGGCCACCTGCCGCGACTTGTCGGAAACACTTGTAGCATGCGAGAGAAATGGTTGCGGTAAGACATACCTAGCGAGCATTCGAGATGGCTCCTAACTGCTGCGAGCGAGAGATCCAGCGACGCTGCGGATAAATGATGATATACACATGAAATGATGAGGGATATAGCTGAGAGGATTCGCTCCTCGAGGATGTTATTCGATAGGGATGCGCGCGGATAATGAAAGATTTGATTGATCGTCGTCGGTTGAACAGCAGAGATTCGTCGTATCACTGGAGAAGTGCCTAGTGCGTAGTTGAACTCTCCCGGTGATGGCGAAAACGAATGGGGTGATGACGATGGAGATTAGTTGCGGAATTTGATTGATACTGGTCTCGCTCACCCCGGTGTCTTTTAACTCTGAACTCCGATAATGATGATGATGATGTCCTCATCGATTGACGATGTGTAAAAACTAGCCTTAGAGATTGAAGTTGAATTCGATGGAGCACGAGTGAATAAATACTTAGATATATCTTCGATTGGTTGAATACGATCATGATAAAGAAACCACAACTAATAAGCAAACAACAAATGTGAAGTATTTTTAAGGTTTCGCGGTCGTGGTACACACGCATACAATGGATTGGACGCGATGAATTATTAGAGGAAATAATTAAATCTTCCTTGACAATGACGGTAACAATTATGTTGATAACTTATCGAATTGTTTAATAAAAACAAACTGTATCCAATGAATGCGGGGATTGTCCTTCGGCTAAATATCTCGACTAGCTACGGAGCATCCCTAACCGCCCGCCCTCGATAGACCCTTCGGCGCACCGTCAAGTCCATTCGTGTAAAGCAGGCTTTGATGTCGCCGCTGCCGCGCTGCTCGAATAGGGGAGAGCTAGGCGCCGGTCCTTTGCCCTGTTCGACTCCGAGTGCTGGTTGCGATCAGCTGGTTCCGGCTAGAATTCAATATCAGTACCCACCATTTGTTTCAAATATCCATCCATGAAGGCTCAGTACTCGACACGCTTCTGAAGCGGATGTGTGGATTGTCGGGCGAGGATTGGATCCGAGCCAAATTAGTCGGAAGCTTCCGATTCCGGATCTGAGAGGGAGTCTAAAGAAAACCCGGTCTCTCATCCCAGAACCTTCAGGAGACCCCCGCCCCGCCTCTTCAGCTCTGACTGAGAGGTAAATGACAAGATCAATCATTCCTGGATTCAAGAGAAACCTTGGATGCTCTCTCAAGGAGTATACAGCTGCTCTCGGGGATCTCGGTGATTTTTCTCAGCGTGATGATCCCTCGAAGAGCCTTTACTCGCGTCATTCCTTGAATTCTCGCCTCGATCGTCCGAGAGACTGACCTCCTCAAGTACTCGATTATTCTCAGCCACGGCTTATCAATTTATCAACAACTCCGGATAAGCTCTGACGAACGGATTGCTCTAGCTCCGACTTCGATTCGCAGCGCACATCTCCCTCCGAAGATATCAACCATCCAGTGAGCTTTTCTCATTTTCCGACAGCTACGGAGAATTGTGATTTCTCTGGGACTCTCTTTTCTCGATCACGAAGCTCATCCCGGATAAGCTCCTTTTAGATCGTGGGTCGCCGCATTCCCCCCAGGCCGCTTTCGGATGACAACTGTGCACGTGAGCTTGTGTGCTCGATTATCGACCGATGATATACCATTCCATAAAGGATCCCGTGTTTGCCTTGATCCTCTGGAAAGATCCGAACTTCTCTTCCGAGAGGCCGCCGGGGTTCTTCCGTGACTCAACTAACAGTTGGGATCCCATGGAAGAAGCCGCCGATGGCTCGGCGGAATCGTTGGATTTGACTTCCAGCATCGAGAGCCCCGAGGATGGGCAGTGGGGGGCTTTGGTGGATGGGCTTCGGACAGGCATGGTGGGCATGATTCATAGAAACGTGACGATTTCCGAGTCATTCACCAGATATATCCATCGCTTAGAGTAGCAGAAACTCGATTCGAATGCAGCCCGAAATCACCGATCAGACTGCAGGTTTCGTTTCGGACTCCAGGGATCTGATAGGGCCCCGGAGCCACTCGCGCCCATAGAGAAACGAACAGTGGTCGAGGATTTTTCAGCCCAAGTGATCACCGATCATCTCACTCTCCTGTCCGGCTACGTCAGCCGGTCAGAGCAAATCAAACGTTTTCGGATCTCTGATGACTTCGATTGTACGGTGAGTCCTTCACATAATCGACCATCTCCCCCCCATCACCGAAGGATGAGATCTTCAGATACAATACCGGAATTCTAGGAACTACATGTCTCAAGATCCCCCGGAGGTTTGATTGACACTACTGGGCTCCCTCGCTGTCATAATTAGTTTGAGCTGGGTTTTCGAGGCGCTGGCTAGGCTTCAAGCTCAGGCTCAGGCTAGGAGTTGTTCTAAAACTGTCAATGTATCTCGCGATGTTTTTCCGAGCGAAATTCGCGAAATTGTAGCAAACGATGGGGAAACTCTATCGCTCATAATCACAGTATGCCCGCGCCATCCTTCAGGGAGATGAGAATTTTTTCGATGATTTTCTAGCTTGCGCATGATTACCTTCAGGAGTCCCCTGGAGTTTTGAATGAGCTTTGAGGTTGGGGATGATCGATGATCTTGTGAGCGCTTCCACTGGACACATGATGATGATGATGATGGTCGAACCCGAACCCGATAGGATCAATTCCATGGCGGATCCGGCCTATCTGGATATTCCAGTCTACGTTGGGAGAGGACGCGCTTACGGGTCTCTGCTCAGAGTAAGCCTCTCGGCTTCTCTGGAGTCGGCCCGATCTGATACCTACTCACATCGAACCCCAAAGCCTTCGCTCCTTTTAACTGATGATATCCACACAGATGGACTACTCAATCAGCTCGAATGATGCCACGTATAATTCGCAAATTCAAGTTTGATGCTCATCGAGATGAGCGTCGTGTTCGTTCTCCTTCTTCCGGATAATTCCACGCCGGAGCTCCTAGCCTCTACCTCCCGTCGGCGTCGACTGACCCAACCAGGATTGAAAGTCCGTGACGCAGTCCTTAGGTAGGATTGAGTTCATTAGAGAGGTGAAGCTCGATTGAATGAAAGATTGCCCCCACGCGGCGTGGTGCGCCGTCACCATGTGACAGAGGAGCTCTAGAACTCTACGGAGGCAAGACCGCTGGAATGAGCAACATATTGCAACGCGAAAAAAAAACACGTGGCAAGCCGCGAATCCCAAAGTTTCTCGAAGGAGAGAAAGTATTGAGAAAAACGTGGCTGTGTCTTCTATTCAAAACAATGGGCAATCAAATTGGATCATGATTAGATCGATCCTTTCGAATTGGAATCATGTCAATCGCTCCTTCTGGACTGTCGCCCACCGAAAGCCTCAATCTGTTCTCTCCTCTGTGGAAGATACAATGTAGACTTCCGCTCCTAGTAGAGATGTACGTTCTGCGCGGTTCGCCGGATGCCGGAGTGATATCTCCGCCAGATAAAAAACAGCGGTAAAACCGGTCACCTGACCAGGTCAGCCCATCGAGTGATTCCATCCATCCCCAAGTCCTGACTTTTCGGAGATATTCGTCGACGAAGAATTCAATCGGAGTTCACATCTCGGTCTACCAGCCATCCGAGTGGAAGCAGCTCTTGTCGTGAGTCATGATGGTCAGGCCCGACGGAGCTGTTGCACCGCGAGCCGCAGGTCTATGAAAATTTGTCGGAGTTTCGACACCGGTGGGTATCTCACGCGATGAGCTGCGGTGAATTCCATCGGCGGCTTCTGAAAGTCGTGGCTCTCCCACATCTGGAGATTTTGGGCGCCGTATTGAGACCTGGCCGAAGCTCTGAACCCCCGAAACGCATCGAGGAGAAGCTCATCAACATTCCAGCCGATCGAAGCCACCCCTCAGTCTAACCGACACCGTGTCTCATTCGAAACCGATCGGGAACATTGAATACCTATTGGACCCTTCTTGAGCGGGTCAATGAATCGAGTAAATAATTGATGCGCTTGATGCCAATTTATGGCCTCCTCGACCCCTTGGGGACTTGAGACTGGACCTCGTCGCCCCCCGAGATGAGAGGATTGGACCCCGGTCCCAATTACTCGCGCAAGAATGGATCGCTACAAGTTCTCGCTGAGGACTCCCCCGGAGGCTGAAACCCCTGCTGACATATCTGCTTAGAAATGTGGAGTGCAGGCCGACGACCATGGATGTTTTGGAATTCCCGGCTCCGAACTTTGAGATTGACGCGGAGCACTCGCGAATCTGCAGACTCAACTTCTCCATGGATATCTTCTCGATGATCGATTGCAACACTCTAACAGGATCCTTCAATCAATCTGAAATCGTCCTCATTCATGAGAGTCGGGTAGCATGAAACTTCTCGCAATAGCACCGAAAGCAAGCTCCGCTGGCTCAATTGACCAGCTGCTCCGCCCCTGTTGCTTGAGACGACATGCGCTGATTCCCGCTCGGGTCCCGCATCACAGGGGAATCAATAAAGTATAAGGGACCACAATCGAACCAGGAGCCAACCGGCGACTGATGATTTTGTCCCGATTTCAATCAGTTCCGATTTGTTTCAGTGGAATATGGGTAATGCGAAGGGGCTCTGCCGATTTCCGGACTCCCTC
The DNA here is from genome assembly GCF_000255335.2 of Galendromus occidentalis. Classification (NCBI taxonomy): domain Eukaryota; kingdom Metazoa; phylum Arthropoda; class Arachnida; order Mesostigmata; family Phytoseiidae; genus Galendromus; species Galendromus occidentalis. The sequence goes on along the minus strand of NW_003805518.1, from coordinate 536,726 downwards.
TAATTTCAAAATGCGTCGCTCCACAAAAATATGAAAGGGAGAATCTTCCCTTCTGTTTTCAATCAATGAAAATCTGCCGCCAAGCCACGGTTGGAACTGGATTAGTTCCCTCTTTAATTCGAGCCATTGCTCCGTCTGTGTCGCCGATGGTGCTCGGGGACTGCTGGTCCGCATGTTGCTCTTCTCTGACCAGGCCGTGTGAGCGGGCGCGCATGATGCTACCTGAAGACACAATTCTCACAGTCCTCTCCACTTGACGATATCCCTTTCCGCCGGTTCCGCTGGTAGAAAGGTAGCCGAGCTCTTCAGGCTTCAGACTTCTGCCCACGGATACGAGAGGCACGTCGTTTCAAACGGGACTCCTACGCAAGTCGTGGGGCATCTGGTGAATACAAAACGAAAGGAATACGTTCATTGACTCGTCAGCTGGATACCGATGTGGCTTCTGGTTCAGAATTGAAGCAACTACCTTAATTGTGGAAGAAATCGAGCCCACACGATGCAACGAGAAGTTTAGACATCTAAGATCAGTGCACCGATCTTAACTCCGTGAGGTGAGTGAAACTGGCCGATCATCTCCCGTTTCGAATCTACTTCTGTTCGAACTCAAATTTTCTGTGTACCGCTATTCGCCGTCGATCGTTGTCTCGGAGGCAGGATTCCGTTTTCTGGACAATTCCGTTCTCAAACCGACGGAATCGAATCGCGGGGAGAATCGGCGGTTCTCCTTCGGAAAATATCCATATCTACCAGAGCGGCTCCCTGAATAACGGACGGACGCTACCGCGGGGATGGCGGCTTTGAGTTCCAAAAATAGGAGTGTGGTATATTCCTCGGGAATTTGTGTGAAAACTCGTTAAAAGTCCCGGTCATAAACTCCGAATCTTCGCTTGAAAAGCGGTAAATTTCACTGTGACCGATCGGAAATCCGGAGTCCGAGAAACACACAGCGACGTCGACGCGGCGTCGACAACGCTCGAGTTGTCAGATCGAAACGCTCACAAATTGGTGGGTATTAAACCCAAGGAGCTCAGCCTGTCGGAATCGAATGACTTAATCCTCGAATCCACACTGATGTCGTAACAATCGAATCGATGTATCAGGGGTTCCGTGGAAGGCTGCAATCCGATTAGTGTCGCTCAATCCACACCGATCAGCACCATGTCCGAAGTCGTTGAATACGATCAATCATCCAACGGCCTCATAGGCGCTCATCCAACGTATTCACATCCGGAATCCGAAGACCGTGTCGCACTTATTCTCAATCGTTAGCTACCAAGCCAATATCGCTCACCTCTCTCGGGTAGGACTGGCAGAATGGAAAGAATAAAGTTTCTGGCTTGAGCGACATTCCAATCTTTGAACTTGCTCAACTCGCCCGCTTCCCCGAGAACCATCACAAAGTCATTTGAAAGATATCACTCTTTTCCAGAGTGAGTTTCCTCCACGTTCTTCCTTCTCTTTTCGCTGCCGCCGTTTCAAGAACGCACAGAACATCTGAAGTCGTTCGGTGCCATTTTTCAGAACGAAACTTCAGGAATGTCTCCAAACTTTGAATAGCCCTTTCGAAAACGACTCAGTTCCTTTAAATGTCCCTCGTGCTGGAAAATCTGTCCCCCGTCAACGAGCTGACACTGGGGTCGCGAAGAGGCACTGAAAAGCACCTGAAAAATGACCGTGTTGAAAATACAATCAAAAACACAATTACTCAGTCCTCCCAAGCTTGGAGTAAACAGCGATTACACCGAGAGGGATCATGCGAGAAGAATCTCTCCTTCAAAAATCACTCATGCTTCACCGAAAACGCTCGACTCGACAAATCTCCCCGACGTCGTTCAACTTTCGGTATTTGGAAAAGGAACAACGAGATAGGATTCGCCGCATACCTCTGATTCCGCTCCGAAGGCACGACTCGTCATCTGGGCGAAGATGGAAGCTTCCGATTGCTCTCCGACTTCTCAGCATACCGACGGAGGCGCCTAAAGCGAAATCCGTTCGAGCCTCTGAAGGGGGACCTGCGCTTCCGCTGTGTGCTTTCGACTCGCGGCTCCGACCCGGCGAATGCAAGTGGAGCAGAGCCGGGAAACATAAACTGTCACATTTGGTCACAAGTGACAAAATATGGCGAAAACCGTTCGCCGATATTTTTATCGACAGCGTCAAGATACGATTCCGATAAGGCCTGATACGCGCGACCGAAGTGGGTGGAGGAGAGTGATTTTCCTGTGTGACGTTTTCATGGGCAAAGATGCCAACAGTTACATACAGCTTTCGAAGATGTTACTCAAGAGCAAGGTCATCGGGAATTTCTCAGAAAACCGTCTGGGAGAAGTCTCGCCGGTCCTTGTTGAGAGAGAAGCTGGGAACTTCCCCGAAGTTATGCGAGATGGACGTTCGACGGTGAATTTCCAGAGCCGGCAGATTAATTCCCGGTACATCGTTTTCTACTTTCTTGCCCCGGAGTTTCCGAGGGGAGAGTGGACTAGATTCCGGCGCACGGAAGTCCGTCAGAAATCGGGTTCAGAAAGAAAGCTCCAAGGAGAATCGCTAGTACTCCATCAAGTATTTGCCTCGAGTTTGGTCTTGCTTCGAACTGTAGATCGTGTTCCGTACTGCTCTCCCATCGGGGAGCGTATTCGGGCTCCGGAATTCATTGTTCTGATGAGGGATCGACGGCAACAAATTGCTCCGGACCGCAAGCGATTTAGGTGTTCCAACGAAAACGATCATGATGAGAGGGCAGCGTTTGCAGAACAATGGATCGATAGTTCCGTTTCCGAGGGGACAGAAACAAGAAGAAACGTTCCGGGCGAGTCTCACGGGTAGGCATCGGTGGCTGAGCGGGGACCGCCAGAGCTCCTGCCGCCAGAAGATCACTCTGACCTATCGATACAGAAGCCCAATTTCTCCGCGAGCTGAAGCATTCCCTCCGGTCGGATTCCCGATGCCTGTTCGCGGGGAAGAACTCGGAGTCACGGCATGAGGCAAACCTATACGAGAAAGTCTCGTGTCGAGAACGCGAACAGAGCCTCGACTTCGACAGCGAGATAAGCAGATCCCCGAATGACCAAACTACTGTTAGTACGGAACGCGTCGCCAAAAAGCCCGAAAACATTCGATGACATCACGCGGCGTATTGCGGAGACTGAAACGCGGACTCAGTTTGGAAGATGTTCCACGAAATGATTTTTTTTGGCAGAAGCCCCAACGCTTCCGTCATACGTGAGAACGTCGTCATTCGAGTCTCTTCGCGGTGGACGAGCGATGTGTCGCGTAGTCGTCGCCGGCGCCACCGCCCATCGAACCCTCATTACTCATGTCCGAAGCTGGGCTGACAAGAGATATTGTACTTAATGATGGGACATAGAGTTCCGAGATTTAAATTTAAATCAAATTACAAAATACCGTTGCAACATAGATCATTCGTAACGTTTGCGATTTCCTTTTGCTTCGTTGTGACTCTATCGCGAAGCGAAGTGGACGCTTGTCAAAGCGCTGTAACGCATTTGCCGATTGGCAACACCACCGCAGCGACTTCATACTGTCCGACGGCCGGCTTATCCGTCGACTGGAGAACACCGATTTTCAATTCGTTGCGAAAGCTGCCATGAAATCGACATGGACCTCGTTCTGGAAGTTCGGAACAGAAAGGGAAAATGACTTCTTTCTCGATTCGATCTCTTTCTTCCCCGGAGCGACCTCTTTTCTTCTCGAGCATTGAGTACCAAGAATCAAGGTACTTCAAGACTCGACGCAGCTCGGTTTGCATAGGCGAGAAGGAAAGGATGACGTCTTGTCGTACTCAAATCCGGTGAGACAAATAACAAGTTCACCAGAAGCAGTGTCTCTGGCCCGACAGAGTGTTTGGAATGATGTTTGTTCCCGTAGGACCTGACACTGTGCGCCGCATCTTCCACCCGATCGGCAAACAGCGGTGGACGTAGACTCGGTAGTTGGTGATCGACAGTAAAAGTAATTCCTTTCGTGCGAAAATCCAATTGATTCCATCGACCGGCCATCGGGCCACCGAGACCCGGGACGGGGACCATGGAAATTCATTTTGTCGGCGCTCGACAACAGTCTCCGAGCCCTTTGCATCCTTTTCTCCATTTCACGACGCCGACGTCGCGATGTAGGAGCAGAAGTGATAATCCACATGGATCAAACTCGCCAGGAGAATTGATGCCGACCTGGAACGCAGAACGAGATCAAGCATTCGTCGGTCCTCAATAACTTTTCCTTCATTTGATTCAAGTCTCGAGATCCCATCGGTGAAGCGCCATGCATTACAACAACTTGGTCGTCCATGCCGCTCGCAATTAGGAGCGTCAGGATATCGATGAATTCGCAGAATCGCAATCATCTTGATCGAGTGTTTAACTGCGACTCAGTGACGCACTACCTCCAAAACAACGTCGGAAACAGAGGGAGAAGAAACGAGAAATTCTGCCAGAAGCTGAATGGAACGAACACAAGTTCAACGACCGACTGGATGATAATTCCGCCAAGGGCAGCCACGTTCATTCTAAACACAGTTTTTATGCTGCGCGTGTGTGTGATCTTCTGAAAGAAACATGACCTGGAATTCAGCGGAGAGCCGTTATTCAAAAAACACGAAATAGTGACGAGGAAGGGGCTCGATTACGAGGGAGCGTTGGAGCCTACTCAGGCTCTGAAAGGGATCATTGTCGGCGCGGCTATCGCCCGGCAAGCTACGCGAGTCTCCTTGTAGTCTCGCGTCTGTTCGAGAATTGGAACCGATCATTCTCCCGGGCGTCTATTCCGCAGTAGACAGTCTCAGTGCTGTTGTTGTACTTCTTGAATCTGTTGACCAGACAGCTGTGAGGAAGTGTGAGAAAAAAATGTTCACGAAGGTTCTTGGGTGGCGCTCGACGACTTGTGCGCAGCAGACTAAATCCTGGTTATTGACTTCATTCGAGTCCGATTTAAGGCCAGAAGATTTCCGACTACGTTGTCTGGTTTCTTTTGATGTAGGCTCACGAACTTATCGCGACTTTCTCGACTCGTCGAGACGGCAGGTTTTTTGAAAGGGAACTGGTACGACGCTGCGAACAAAAAAGATGTTTGATCGCTCGGTGCGCGGGTTGACCGGGGCACACATATCTTCAGGAAGATCTGACTAGCCCAAGTGCTCCTCCTTGGTATCGCTTCCCACGATATATTTGCACTCGGTCACGTGCATTTCTTCGATGAATCCTCATCCCGAATGAATTTTGCCGTATGACGTCAGCAGCTAGAGCTTGCCTCGGAAGATCAGCGAGTTGTTCTGCGATAATCTAATTCCATTCGGGTTTATTGCGAGGAGGCGTCCCTCTCGGAGCGAATAAATAATCAGGACTCACCCTCCAAGTATGGTGTGACGGTATTCCCGAATTCCAAAGATTTGATAGGAGCTAGACATTGTTTGCCCGTTCCTTTGAGGGAAATAAGCTAGCTGTGTGAATTGGATGATTGAAAGGATCGAGCGGAACAATTCCACATCTGGTCCAATTATCTGTCGTGGATCGATCTGTAATCATCCGACACTTTCGCGAAATTTCGCGGGCCGTAGGTCCGCCAGAATTTCAATCGATTTTTTCTCGTCGAACGAAAAGTGGAATATCCTTATTATATGGTGCAGCGAAATTAGATCTGGATATTACCGGGACTGCGCGGATTGAAGTGCTAAGAATCCAGGACTAGCTCTGCATATTTTCTGCAGGATATATCTTAAGCCGAGGTCTGGAAAGTTTCTCCACGATCGAGAGCGTCGTTTTCGAGGTTCTGATGCATACTCGTCCATCTTCCCATTCCTCAGAGACTTTCTGGTGTGGCGGGGAATCGGTCTCGGTCAGAGAATCCGAGGATTATTTCAGAATTCGGTCGCTCCGCGGCATGCGGCATCCATCCTTGCAATTGATCAGTGTGTTTTTTTCATCGAGCATCGCGAGAAAAACAGAGGCTAACGAACTTATGCGATCAATCATCACAGCGAAGAAAGTGCGGGGAGCCAGAAGAGAGGCGAACATGATCGGAAATATTACATGAATTCGAATCGAGAGAACTGACTTTCCAGAATATCGAGATTGATGGGTCTGATGGGCGCGTCAAGCTCGGCCCGTCGACGATTCGGCAAGGCGGCGATCGACAGTTGAGACGAAAGATGAGCTAAAAGATGCATCAGCAGCAGGGGCATCGTTGCGTCGAGTCCTCCGTCGTTTCGTCAATGTCTTGATTTTTCGTCGAAACAAGATCAGGGATGATTTCTGGCATTGCCTCCGCATCCTGCACACATCAATTTCCCAACAAAACAACAAGTCCCATTTACGGGCTGCGAATCCAAGAAGCGTCATACCTACTTTCATTCGAATGGTCTCCTCCTGAATAATGTTCCCGTGAAGCGAATGAATAAGCGAGCAGTCTTGTGGCGTGACGACACGTGGAGCGCTATTCAAGTTGCCGCTGAGAGATCATTGTTACGCAAATGCCCACGTACGTTCATGATACTGACAATCACAATCGCGCGGATGTCGATCTCCATCATTCTTAGAAAAAAAGCAGTGCCATCCCAGATTCAGCAGTCTCTTTGCTTTCCAATGCGAATCTCAAACTCGATAGGGATCTCGAACATTATCTGAATATTTTTATTGCATCGCCCGCTGTTTGGCGAAGTTCTCGGGAATGGGAGAACGGCCCGCGTACGTGTCTTCCCTTTCGGTTCTTTGTGTTATTGTTGCTCTCCCCTCCGAAGAAAGAGTTCTGGTTCGATGCATCTCGCGTGGAACGTTCCGATCAGGCACGAATCTCCCACCGAGTTGTACCGAGCTACAGCCTGGCTCCGCTCGATGTTAATCTGCAATTTCGATGAAACTGGAGAGTCCTCTTGACACATATCTAGAGTTCTGCAAATATGTATTTCGAATCGAATACAGTTTTCAGAGCCGCCTCGATGCGTACTCAGATAATTGTTCGGCCACAATTCCCGAAACTCCCGACTATGTAGATCCCTCGGCTCACATATAGGCGCCGCATCAAGCGGACGTCCTGCCGGACGGAATCGAGGGGCAGCGCGGTGATGGCGGCGGCTTCTGGACACTTTCACTTTTCTCTTGTCGTCCACTCTCTGCACGCATTTCGTTATCAACGATTTGTTTGACTTGCCTCAAGCACAGTTCGTGCGTGAGTGCATTCTCGGAGAAGGAGGGGTCCCTCGTGGAGCGATCAAGCAGCCGGTCATAAACCCAGATACAGCGGATTTGATTGGCGAAATCTTTCTCGTATGCACGTCGGCGTAATGCTTTCTCGTATCTTCTATGCACGGTCCCAAATGCGCGCGAGAGAGCCTTCTAGCCATGCTCCAGACCGTTTTGACTCATCTATACTATTACGCGGCTGTCGTGCATTCTGTACACCGAATGTATTCGGATCCCACCTCTCAATAGCCGGTCGCCTCGATTAAATGCATCAGAGAGTGAAGTAGACGATCGAAGCGGAGCCCGACTTTCGCGGAATTAGGATTCTACTCCCGTCATCAGGAACGACGGATCACGTCGCGGATATTGCTTATGTACGATGCAATGCCATCTAGATACAGCGTCTTCGATCTTGGTCGGATTGACTGTGACTCGAACGAGCCCGAATAACGTTCGCGGTCCGTCGTACGTCCTACCGAGTTTGGTCGTTCCGATCGAAAGGCGATTGCATCGATATCTCATAGCTCTGAATTTCTTCTCGTCATTCGCCACTCTGACCTGCAGAGTTCAGCTGTCGAGAACGGAGAGTTACAAGTCAATCCGTAATTTTTTTCCTGGATATCTGGCTCGGAATCGAATGAGCGAATTTTATTTAACGAATCGAAATTCGGAGAATCGGTTCGAGTTCTCGCCAGAATTGGAGTGGGCTCAGTCCAGCGAATCCTATCGAAGGGGATCTCCCTGATTTCGGAATAATCTCGGAGAGAATACCATAGATCAGAATGGCATAGAAAGGCGAAGCTTGAAGCCGGAATGACGACGGACACGGCGACCTTGCGTGTCTTGCGAGGTAGTCAGGATAGGCAAACAGCGAAGAGTGGATTTCGGGTTGCCAGAAGGGAACGCAGACGATGTCAGCCGTCCTACGTCAGAAGAACAGCCACAAGTGTCACAGCAAACACCCGACTTGTAGCAGGCCAGAAGGCATGACGTTTGCCGCGACATTCAATGCGTCGACAACATTTTGCTGAAGTTGCTCGACAACCTACATATGCATTTGCAAGCAGGGGACTCTATTAGACATTCATTTTTGTATCGAGCACAAAAATAAGAGTCTCGGGAAAATTATGCGGATGTCCGTTCGATCGCTATCGCGACAGTCTCGCTTCGTTTCGGCGCGCCTGCGACATGCGACATATCTCGTCAGTGTCGCCTCTACTGTGGTTGTGGCCGCTGTCCATGCTTTTATCGAGATCATTGCGACTGTTGATGTTTCCATCAAAGGAGCAGCCACTGCACCGATGATTATGAAGTTTCATGTCACTATCGACACCCGATATCAATCTCGTTCCCACGTCTACGGACCTTATCAATTGTGTTGGCCAGGTTTTGCGACGATCGATGCTCGTCTAAACCTGGAGCGAATGATCTCCGGCGCGTCCGCTTTCGGGAGAAGAGCTCAGTTTTCTGGAGGAAAAATCAATCATGGAAATACGGCGTGTCTTTGAAAGCAAATGCAAAAATGCGACAAGGTGGTGGCGGCACCAGCAGCCGCCGTTCAAGGCAACATAAAACGGGTCTTGATTTTTTCCGATTTTTTTTGTTTTGGTTTAGAAGTCTTCTCTCGGGGACGGGAGGAGTTGGGCCTCCTGACTTTCTCGGAGCAGCCAGCGTCGCCACCGGTATAAATATTAGCTCAGCTCTGGCACAAGAGCTCAGAAATGCGATGCAATCGGCTCTGCGCGAGACAAATCTGATAACGACATCTGTAGTCGGTAGAAGAGCAACAAATTGAGGCGGAACGACTTGAAAAGTCGTCTTAAATCTCTAGAGACGCAGTTTGTCACCGGGCGAATGAAGAACCCTGCCAAAAGCGGTAGGATACTTCTAGCTAGCTTTCTCCTTTTGTCAATCATTCAAATCTACAGAATCTCGAATCGGCTGCTCAATCCTGGAAAGCACAGGTTTCGGGGAGCTCCCGTCAGAGGAAAACTAATTGGTCAGGGCCAGCCCTGTCGGAGCACCCGAAGTGGAGGAGAGACTCCGAAGAACCTGCATCAGCGAACCTACGGGCTTCGTGGTTCTCCCCGGAGATCTTAGGCTCTCTTCATTTGGTTCACGACAATCTGAAGCCGAAGCGAAGCCTCAGTGAAAATGTTCAATTGACTCAGTTTCGACGTTTTCTTTCTGATCTCAGTCGCATCGTGGATAAGCCCCGCGATGCTGAAAGCGTTGGATCCGCGCCAGACCTCCCCCGCAGAGCAAGTCTATTTCTTAAGTCATTGTGTGATCAAGAGTTCGCTTGCTCTTCGATTTATCGTACAGCTGAAGTCTGCGAAAAATCTCCGAAACATCCAAATGCGACGTGGTCTCCTGTGTAGCCCAGAGCGCCGATGTTAATAATCGTTGACGTAAAATTCTTCGGAAATCCGATTTCCAGTCCCTCGAGTTCACAACGCGACGTACGACGCTCAGCCAAACGAATCGTTGAACCGAAACGGATAGGCGAATCTGCATTCTCACGCTGCATAACGAAGCCTTATTCCACTAATACCCGCAAGTTCATGAAGCGCTTTCTTGTGCTTCAAATTCCAAGAATATTCCTGGTCAACAGAGCGCAATCTTGATGTTCGTATGATTCTTCAATGACGAAAGTCTTCCCCGATGCCCCTGGCACGCATCCTATTTTTTGTTTAATTTACGACTTGCTTTTTTGCGCGAAAAAGGGAGCCGAACGCTTTCATTTACATCGCTCATGAGCGCAATCACCGGCTCGGCCGTCATCACCGTTATCTGTCCGAATCCTAATTGAGTTTAAATTTGGAATAATCACACGGCATTCCTCGAGCGGATGCGAGAATTCAGACTCCAAGAAACCTTCCAATTGAATCTCAGGCTGATTCTGAAAATGATGGTGTTCGAAGATTAGGAGTCTACAAAAGGACTTCCCGCGACTTATATTTCGTTTCTCAATCTTCTGCTATGCTAGTCCACCATGAGCCGCTTCCTAACCCGGGTTCCAGCGGCGAAAGCACGGATCGTGAACGGGAGCTATCACGGTAATAGATTCGTCCGCATTCAAAAAAGGAATAGAGGGAGAAAAAGCCACAGATGACGGAGCGCCGTTGGAGCAATGCGCTGTTGATATCTTAAGAAAGTTAAAAATAGCTTTCACAATTGTTGTAGCTCCGATGGATCAAGATTGGTGAATGTGAGCGTCAGTTCGCTTGGTCGGATACTCCGAATCCTCCTTCTATACATAGAACCTCCCCCTTGACAGCCTGAAGTCCCGAAAACGACGGTACAGGAAAATTGCTTCACATAACCACAACCTGACGGAGACATCGCCGAGCGAAATCCGTTTCAGTATGGGGTTTGCAGTCGTCCGAAGCGAATAAGTTCTGCGAGAAGCTCGGAGAATACGACGAAAAGTACAGCGTCTAGCTCGGAATCGCAGAACGAAAGGAGCTCGATGAGAGTTCTGCTCGTGGGACACATTCGGAGCAACTCGCTCGGACGTAGGTCTGGCCATAGAAATATTGAAAGCGAACCGCCTCAACATAGCTGATGCCAACGATCGGCCGGTCCGTTGACGTCGAACCGAGCCACAATCCACGGATGATTCCCCTGAGGTGCGTTCGATGACCGATCACCAAGACATCGGAAGTCCTCCTGGGTGTTTCGTGATCCATGCCTGAAGCCCTCAGCTCCTCGGGAGGATGAAGCCTGCAGCCGGATAGCGCCTTGAGCCACTTCGATAAGGCGAGACTTGTGCTCGAGCGTGATTATTTGGGCTATCCCCTATCGTGAATCAGGCGATCGTGATAGCAGCGCGTGTTTTGCTTAGTTATTCGATTCAAAGAAGTTCCGGTAATTGCAAACATTCTCGCACGAGCCGTCTTGGGGATTGTCTATGGTCCACGGAGCTTGGAATCGGAGCTCCATGCAGGGCGACTCGGATGCTCGCGATATCTCTTTGAGCTCCTGTTCTCAGGGATCGTACTCCTGACAACTCCCGCGCTGTAGCTCTGAAATCGAATCGGTCTTCCGTTATACTCTCCATTCTCGGACTGCTGTCTCTTCATAAATTTTCATTTTCTTCGCAGGTTGCCGGAAAGAGGTGATCCAGAGACTGAGAGAACGCCCGTGTTCATTCTCGCTACAGAGGACAATGTTCACTACAGACTCGATGAAACCGCCCAACGGGACATTGGTTCAACTGCTTAATGTTACGAATATGTGAGTCTTTCAATCAGAATTTCCGGAGCCGGAACAGGGTCCTCGCATAACTCTCGAGCTGGAGCGTTCAGCGGCGACGCGTGACCCTCGAGGATTGGAGCTTGAAGTTGTCATCCTCAATCCTCGTGATGCGAAAAGCATCGGTCATCGCACCGATACGCGGATCGTCGATTTCGGTCCGCGTCCGTCGACTCCGAGTGAAGGAGGACCTAATTCCGTACATGATATCGTGAGGGCAAGTCACGGAGTAAGGAGCAGCCCGTGGTCAAGGAACAGGAGTGTCTCCGCGTTCGCCACCCAATAGGGGCTCGGTTCCCGCACGTGCAACGGTCGTAGTAGTTCCACGCAGCTTCGTTCCGATGGAACCGATCGACCGTCGAATTCGCACACTCACTAGGTCTCCGAAACAACGGCCGGTTTCTGTGGGATTCTGCCATTCTCCGAAACAGACGTATCGTTTGGACTTGTGCCATTGATGCAGTGCAGGAGCATTCGACGGCAGCGGCAGGAACGACTCCAGCGGTCGGACTGCGGTAGGAGATTCCATGTCTAATGTGGCTCCAGAGCATCGAACACCGCATTGACACTCTGTTCAGAGGTGAACGTCCCGTTGACACAGCAAGGGTTGAAGACACCGTGCGCGCTGTTTTCTCCCCGAGCGAACTTTCGACCGCGGCCGTCATCGCTCGCGTCGTCGGCGTTGTTATTAGCGATTTATCTTCTCTGCGTGACGAGAATCTCTTGGAAACTACGGGAGCGATCAGATTTCTGTCATAGAGCCGGCGACGGATGAATATCCGTTTTCTGAGCATCTAATCTAATTCTCGCATCAGGAAGGGAGTTCTTCCTTGATGTTGCATAACCCCGACCCACTTCGTGGTAGAACGAACCTCGAAATTGTCGACGGGCCAAGCACGCGTCGAGAAATCGGTCGCTCTCCTTCGGCCCGCAGAACTGTCGCTCAACCTCGACTCGGAGGAAATCGCGTGAATTCCGAAGGGGGAAGAATCTCTCGCCGCAGAAATGCCTGGTCCCCACCATTCAGAAAGAGTCGTGCGACCTTTCTTTCATCCCCAGACCCCCGGGCCTTCGTCAGCGAAGAACTTTCCCGAACCACAACGGTTTCAGGCTTCTGGGTCATGCCGGCTGATCGCACCCTAGTCTCTGATAGAGGCACTGAGGGTATTCTTCCCAATCCTAAATCCTGATCCTCTCACTCAAAGACGGAATCTGTTTCTCTTTCTATGCTGATAACGATAATTATTCTCATTTTATTTCTTCACAGACAAGAGCATTTCCCAAGCTTCGCACCTCTCGCGCACACGATGGATCCAGCCCTCCAACACACGATTGACGTTCAGCAGGCCTCGTTGAGATCTGCGCACGCCCTGGCGTTTTGGATTGTGGGAGTCATTCTATTAGCTATCACCGTTTCTACTGGTCTGTTGGTGTGCCGGAGTCCTCGAGGGACAGGCAGGAGGACGACGGCGGCGACAAGGGACGGAACGCAACGAAGGTGAGTTTCGGCGACGCGAATGTGTGGTGACGAAGCCCCGATAGAAACTCTGAGATTCTGTGAGCGAGTTACGATGAACGCCGTAAATGACCATGAATGACGAAATAATGGGCTCTCAATCGAGAAGAGGCACTTGGTGAAAAATGATAGAGTTATGTGGAAGATCTGAGCGAACGATTTCGGAAAAATGTTGCCCGTGTGGACGCGCAGGTTTATCGAGTTCATGCGCGCCGATTCAGCCGCTCCCCGTGACCTCATCGGCGCAGTTCGTGAATTCGATTAAGTTGGCGTTGAAAAAAAGATGTCTATGTGTTATACGGGCGCTCCATCCGTACGCCTGCTCACGAATGTGATTATGATCCACAGGACGTATTCAACGAGAAAAGATCCTTTCTGTAGTTCAGTGACCGGATCGTGCTACTTGACAGACGAAGAAAAGTGCGCCGGCTGCAAGCACGTTGAAGATATCAAACAAGGCGGAGTTCCGAGGTCGCAATCCATGTCAATGATCTCTTACGGTAAGAATATTCGTGACTGAATCGCGAGAGCGATGATAACAATAATGACGATCGCAGCTCATCCACTCTCACATTCACAAAACTGCACATTCACGCAATAGGTCACGACCCGCGCTTGTTACTTCCTTGACGTGTTTTCGTCCCCTGCCCTTTATTGCCCCGAAGATCCTCTCGGTGCTTTATCTTTGGCATCTTACTGACACGTCCGAATCGCTTGGGTCCGCTCGGAATGCCGTAAAATGGGGTATCCCGACGAACATCGATAGGTTTTCGACGAAGCCGCCGGATGGTGGCTATGAGGGACTCACCAGTGAAAGTGACTTTCGCTACTACAACGACGCGCCTGCCAATCTGTGAAGATCTGGGTTAATACGGAATGCTCGGATGGCTTTCTGTGTCTCGCTCAACTGGGCTTCCTCGCGTATTTGAGCGACAGGATCGGACACACCTCGCGCCCTTGTGCGGAAGCGGATCCAGCTCGGACCGACTATTCATGGATCATGGATATGTGAACAGGTCCAACTATGTTTTCATGAGATCCTCTGGAACCCGATACTTCTGGACGCGAAACGACATGCAAAAGACCGGCAAGTCTGGTATTACCTGAAAGCGAAAGTTTCTGCTGGGCGGGCGGTCAACATCGGAGGTACAATGTACCTGGTCGTGATAGTCTCGGGACAGTTCCCCTTACCCAAGCGCGGCCGCAGCCCTCGACTGTGGACCCGAAATATCGGCCACCGCTTTGTTTTGATGAGACGGAGTGGTTCCGGCTGCTGCTCCGGATAGCCTGTTATTATATTCCTCTTCTTCCTCGTTATTCTTCCCTTCGACGATCATCGAATGAGAAAGCGAGCCTACAGGCGGACGGATGGATGGTTGCTTCTTCGGATTATTATCAAGATGATCAAAGTGGCGGATGCCCAGCCGCAACACGCACGCTCTATTGAATACCCAAATTCCCCGGAAGAGCTCGGACGCAGGCGCAGGCAGGTCTCGTCCGAGCTGCCGGAGCCAGCCATGAGTTTCCGGTAGTCGTTCGGGCTCCCTCGGACAGTTCGAAGATAGTTTGCACATCGTGCCAAGACACGCGGCCCGAGGATTCCATCGGACTTTTTCCGAAGATCGAAGGAGCGGAAGCTTGCGCTTCGATAGTCACAGTGACGAGACCCCGATCGGCCGGGGAGCTCACGCAAGATGTGGAACTTCACCCGAACTAAGCCTGAGTTTTTCCAGATGTTGACGACCCTCCTCCGCCGTACACCTCACTTGAAGAGTTCCAAGCCCCTCTGGAAGCTAGGAACCCAGTTCTACAAGCCGTGATTCAAATGCCCGAAGTCTTCCGACCACCTCGCTACGATAATTCGGCGTGTTAGCTATCGATTCATTCTCCGACCCCTCCTTTTAGCACAACACGCTCAGCGCTGTGAGAATTCAGGAATATGGACATTCGTGACGTTGAGCGTCGTCGAAAGAAAAAGAATGTTCAAAGCAGTATTTATGCTTTCGCAATATCTTGTCCATTTCTGTAACGAATTCGTGGTCGTGTCAATGTCCCTTCATAGTGAAAATTTCCATCCCGAGGAGTCGATGGAAAGCCGGAAGCTGGCGAAAAGGGGGGCATGCTACCTGGGATGAATTCCTACTCCAAAGATACCTTGATATAGTATGTTGTGCGCTGGACATTCTTCGTGTAAATAGTGTTTGGCTGAGTATATAGATAGCATGTAAATAAAACGAAATTTTCCGAGAAGACATATCGCGATCGTTGTATTCTTTCGTACCTAATCGATTACCTATTCCCTATTCCTGATAACCGACTCGCGAGGCATCAGTTGAGCAGACGGTCGAGCATCGATGAATCGTCCGATTAGTATCCCGGGAGCGGAAGTTGAAAGGAGCTCTGAGCATCGAGAGGGGTTCGATCGGCGAAGACGTCCATCATCACGATCATCATGCGTTGGCGCTGGAGAATAAGTCCATCCTGATGTGGACGAAGGACAGTGCTGCCCTGTGCAAGTTTAGAGCCCCTCTGGCCGCGAGTGCTTAAGATCGACTGAATACGGCCCTCGCCCCTTGGAGACGATGCCAAATCGTCCGATCAGAAATCGTCGACTCCTACGCTCCAGGAAGAGCCCCACATTGTATCGACTAGATTCTGTGTAGAACGAGAGGAGTCACAACACAGATGGGAGGTCCCGAGAGAGGTAGGTGCCAGATGAGTCTTGCTCCCGCGATGAACCGAAACAATGGCGAGCGCGAAACTCGGGAGGTCCCTCGATTCTCACCCGGCTGTGCTTGCATTCGGAACATCGTCGATTCGACGACGCGACGGGTTACGGTTCACTGACATTACCCCTTATGATGACAAATTACCGCAGACAGTGGGTCTCCTGAACGAGTATTCTGGAAAGTCAAGGCCGCGGAGACATTAAAACAAAGCGAATAGCCCACCAAGGTCTTTCACTTCTGGGTTATGCAATCAGCGTCCGCGATGCGCGCGTATCGTGAGTGCTCGTGTCTGCCAGCCGTTTTAAAGGTTTCTCGTTCGAACTTGTAAGTGGGGCACTGGGTCTGATCGGGTGTGTCAATCGAAAGCGAAGGATCCCCATAAATAGACAATCTTCTGAAGCCACAGAGATACGAAGAGATTCGACTCCAGTTTCTGGGAGAAAAAATCTTCTGTCTATCATCCCCGCTCTAAGATACGATATATATATATTTTTTTTCTTACTTTCATGAACGAGTCACAGACTGCGTGCGAGGCGCCGCTGATGTATAGCAGTTCTTGCTCAGGATCGGAGCGATAAGTCAACGCTTTGTTCGCAGAGAACGACGCATCTGCGATCTTCTCAGGGAGTACCGCGATTCTTAATTAATTTTCCGCTGAAAACCTCTTCCTAATAGTAAGCGCACCCCGCAGCGCGCTCATGACCCATGACCTCACGCGGAACTAGCGCGAACGTGTTCAGCGGAAGCTTGCCGTTCACAAAAGACCGCTCCCCGCCTCGACCCACAGAATAGGATCTGAATCGGGAGTTTTTTTCCATTCTCTCAACTTCTTGAATCAACTTAAGCAATTGGCCCACGCAGATGGGTTGAGCAATATCGGCTGGAAAATACGTGCCGGAGACCGACTTACGTCGGACGATGCAATGGCTTCCGATGACCATCGTTTCTCCATGACACACAATGTTCCTCAACCCTGGATGCGCTCGCTCCGCGTTTTTGGATTAGGGCCAACTCCGCGATCCCTTTTCTATTCATGTGAGTCCTCGCTCGGACGGAATTACGGCTGATGCTCTTCGCAACGTAAGAGAGTAAAGTTTCCTCGGAACATTCCACCATACATACTTGAAGCGAATCCTCACAGCTTTTCTTAAGGGAAGGCGGGATCGTTCAGTAACATAAGTGCTCGTAAACGGCGAGTTGGCTAACACAACAGAGAGCTGACTGCCCCGCGAAAGACAAGACGCCGTCGCAGCGATGACGGATCACGCCGCTGAAGCTCAAATGAGATTTTGTCGGGGTGTCCAACACGATACGGGATGTCCCTTCGCATAACGCTTGCGCTGCGAAGCTGCCGAGTAGACCCGTCCACGGTGTCGACAAATTGAGTCTGGCTCTCGCGAATCGTTCGGACAATTGGCTTCAGCCCAGTGTGTTTTTATGAAAGTCAGAAGGATACTGAACCGTATTGTGAAAAAAAGAGGTATTTCAAGGCAGGAATGGAGGCCATTTCGAACTCTCGGGGCTGCTTCGGATCTCCTTGCTCAGCGTTCTTACACGGAGGCGCAAAGCTTCCCGTGGAAACCTTTGGAAACTCGAGCACTTTTCTTATTCGAAGAAGTGAATGGTGACGATGCCGGGACAATGGAGCAGCTAGAAGTTCACTCGAACAATTCCAGATGAGGGCTGCAGAAAATGAAAGCGGGTCAACTTTCCGATTCCACTTGAGCTACAGAAGCCAAGTAGGACGCTGAAGGTAAGCAGGCTTCGGCAGCGGAAGACTTATGAGCGGAGAAATCGGTCGGTATACTCAGATATCCGAAACGCTCGACTTCTATAAAATGAGGCCTATAGCGCATAACTCGAAAATCAGAGACCATTTGGGGATTCCCGGGCGCGCGATCCTTATCAGGTCGATTTCAGGGGTTGAGAGTCCCGAAAAAACACTTGTCGTTATGCTGTTGGGAAATCCCGATTTCGGCTGATATGCGCTCAGGATCTTACTTGAGTCTGCCAGCTGACGCTCTGGTGGCTCGTTTACAGTTACGCTTTTTTTGAGCGTCGAAAAAACTCTGAATAAGGGAGGTCAGTCGTGCCCAGAAGAAGAAGCTATGAAAGTCATTCGCGAAAAGTTTGCCTTCACCTGAATTCTGACTCTCGACAGCGGCTCAAATATTTTTCCCGTCCATGTTAACTGAGACAAAAAAGTGGAACTTTCAGTATCTCGAAAGACTCTCGATCCGGTAACTGAAGTTTGGTTCAAGCCTAATAGATCCTTGGGCAGCTCGAGTTGTGGTAGACCAGACAGCCCCAACACGGATTCGAGATGCTTGATCTTCCTCTTAGTTCTCCCTCAGATTCCGACGATCGACACACTTCGGCCGCAGACTCAGACTTGATGGCGAATCCAGAATCTCGGCTTCTCTTTCCAACAGCTCGAATCATTCATAGGATCGATTGGAATATGCGCGAAATAAATGAGGAAATCTGTTTGTCGCGGCCGACACCGCAAGGCTTCTGGCTCGGAAAGACGGATTATACGATTCGAGAGTGTCAATTTCTTGAAAAGATCATCAGTCTGAGGACCAGGAGGGGCTAAGATGGGGGTCTGATTGGAGATGCTCGACCACAATGCTGAAAGTCGTTTTGATCGATTGAATGCGCGTTGAACAATCTCCAGAGCAAGCGAGATGAGCGGTCGGAGACGATTGGAACAGGAGTGAGATTCTCAGATGCGAAAGGCGGATTTTTTTTTCAGAATCCTAGATTTTCAGATGTCGGAATTCTCTGCGTGAAGTCCGGCCACATGCGGACCAAACATCGGTGGAGACGATGAGACAAACCACAAGATGGAATGACGACGGTGATGTCACTTGGCGATGTTCCTCCCATCACTTCGCAGCTGGGGCTCCAGAATTATTTTTTCGCTTTCGTCCGGCCCCTCCGCAAGAGGCTCCGAGAGTCTGCGGCACGGGGCGATTTTTTCAATCATGTAGTGGGGTGAAATTCTGAAACGCAGATTTAAGTCCGGGTGCTGTGGGACTTATCCCCGCAGATCATAACCGCTTTATCTCCCCTCCTTGAGCATACCGACAACCGGTATCACGACATCGCATCTGTCTCGGTCAATGCGGAATATGGCTCGTGGTACGGTTCCCGTTCGTTCTTCGCCTCGATTTCGAGAATTTGCGTTGTGAGAATTTGTATCTCAGTCTGATTTCATAGGTCGCAGAGCATACGTTCTACGATGTTGTGTAGCGTGAACTTCCCTCCAATCTGTGCTTTAATCAGGCTTCTGAGCTCTTCAATGTGGAGCTGCGGTGAATTACCGGAGCTCAGGCGGACATGGCCAGATTGACCGACGTTGCAATCCGCTCAAAGAGTATAGAAGTTCGAGATGGAAGCAGGGCCGTTCCGGAAGCCCCGAGGGAGCCCTAGGGAACCCGAAGAGAATCCTATAGGACCTTCTGAGACCCTCAGGGGATTTCATGGGGTCCCTAGGGGGTTTCGTGAGGGACAGCAGTCAATTCGAGCCTGCAGCTCCGCGCACCATACTCGTTGAGGTGTCGTTCTCACGAAAGGAAGGCTTAGTGAAGGCTCAGTCAGTGTGAGTCTGCAGATGGCGTGCAAACGTCTTCAAGTATCCATGTCCTGGGGAGCTCTCCAACATCACCTGACTGCTCGCAGATTCCAAGTTCGGCTCGGATTCAGCGACGGAAGGAAGAAACACTCGTCATTTTTGGCCGGTCGAAAGTGGTGCCAGCACCGGGTCCGTGGATCGGAAAATTTTCTGAAGGGGGAAAAGTCCGGAGTCAGTGCTTCCGAGGAATGAAGATTCTCTTTATGGAATATCATCGCCTCCTCTCGCCGGGGAGGAATACACCGTGTCCCACGGCGTTTGATGAATTCCGTTGTTCGAATTGAGCCATAGAGAAGAAGCCAAAGAGCGCTTTTGTGGGAACGGCCGCCGATTCGTGCGCTTACGACCCGTCAAATCATAACGAGCAGCGTCCGTGATGCATCGGATTCCTCACAGCGGTACCCATCGGGGAAGCACTTCCGGAGCTCAAATACACGGCTCAGAGCCGCAGAGCAAGATCGACGCATGTGCTTCATTAATGCTTGATGCTACGTGAAAATCTGGCGATCTTTTCCTGGACGTCAGATACTTTAGCTGAAGAGAAATTGAGTACCGCGACGAATGGAGCGCACGACTTTTGGACCGGACTGCTATTTCGATTTGAAAGCCGTATTTCTGCTTCAGATCATCTCGCGACCACGAGAGATTCTTAGCTCTCGATCCTCGAGTTGATTGTGTACGGAACTTCAGACATCGATGCCAGTCGAGATCGCACCTCCGCTCCGCGCAATAGAAACGTCTAGAGTCGTTCCGCATCGGACGAAAGCGATTCGCATTGACCCTTGAGGAACGAATGAACAAAAACGGTGCCAGAAAACTGTTTTCGCCATCTCGGCGTAACAATTCAATTTTTCCAACGTTCAAAGCATCACAATGACGTCGGCCGTGACAGAATATAAAAGGTAACGTTATCTTCTGGTCGCTATGGCTTACGTCACGGGGGAGACACCGTGTGGAAGAACTGTCCGGGGGCATATGGATCTTCAAACGGTCATGGAAATGATCAACCGTGGTTTCGATATCGACGACAGGTGCACTTGCCCAGAGATCGTTCTCGAAGACTTTTCACAAAACTCTTGGAACGAAGATGAGGTCTGTCGGTCTATATGTGGGGCGCTGCTGCCTGGAGCTAAATTTTTCGAGATGTTCCCCGGTGTGCCGAGGACTTCCGAAGGTGCACGGATATAATAATGCCGCCGCTTCAGTTGCCTCTCCGATCGCGTAGAGCTACCATTGCCGAATCGCTACTTCTGCCACACGCTCTTGACCCCGAAGACGGTTGCTGCCGCCGCTGCGGCGAGAGTTACTCAGGGAACGTTTAGGAGGCCCCGTGGTGGCATCTAAGAAAAATCGCAAACAACCGTTGTCTTGAGAAATGAGCTCATCGGTTAACGCGGCGGCTCCGAAATTTCAACTATCAAGAGCCAAGATGATCGAGAGCTCTCCACCGTTTGAAGTCCAAGAGCGAGTCAGAAGGTCCGACAGCATCTTAAGAGTGCTCGTCAAGCGCACAAAAGTTTTCTGCCGGATTTCTTGACAGCCTGAGCATATGCGATGAGTCCATAGCGTCGCAGACACCTCCACAGCCGCTCAATTCTCTGGATATTACCGGGCTCGAATTGATCAGGACGTCGGATCGGGGCGCAGATCGGAGCCCGTTCTAATATGAGGGAAGTCTTCTTTGTCAAACCGGGAATCCCTCTGATTAGACATTTTGCTCGAAATTTCCGAGAAAGTCCCGAGCCAGGTACTCCCTGGCGGAGGATATACTCGAAGACGCCTGATAATATTCTTTCCGAGTGAGTCAGGTATCGCCTGACGGAGGAAATCACGGGCATATTGTGGTCATTTTAAGTAGACGTCGTTTTCGGACGCAGTACTCGAGTCTTTCAAGATGCGACTTGTCCATGCGATTCCGAGGCTGTGGCGTGCAGATTCACCTGCGTTACAATTGCAGAAGTGTCTTCATGCGGATACTCTCGCCTTCATAGAATTATACATGGCAGAGGTTTCGATTCACGAGCAAAACACCGGACAATTGCGGGGGAATGATAAGCAGCGCGAAAAAGGGAATCTGTTCGGTTCCAAAGAAATCCAGATGATGACAGCGTTCCAGCGGCAGACTTGAGTTTCTGCGAAGATGCACGGAAGGCGGATTGAAACGCCACATCAAATGGTCAACAACACGCTATCCGATCGTAGACCATGAAGAATATCTGAGCTGGATGCGTGTGTGCCCATCCAGTGTAATAAACTCCGCATTCGAAACAAGAATCACGAGCAATCATCAATTATGATGGAGCGTCATCTATCATCACCATCAGCACAATCATCGTTCATTATCTTCATTCTATGCATCGATGGCGAGCGACACGCAGCCGACGCGGTCCGAGCTGATGATCAGAACTCGAATTCCCCGTACCGCACCAGCCACAGCGGCAACTCCGGCTTCAATCGCAGAGACTCAGTCTCAAGAGCGAATCGTGAATCCAGAAACATGCTCGCAAGAAATTGTCTTGACAACCTCGTCCCGAAGAGCCACCGAAACAATCGTTGACGCGGCCCCAAAGACGTCGCCGAAAGTATCTGGCTGTAAATAATGTGTAACCACTAGAGAGAATAGCGATCATCTCCGTGTAGAATTTCGGGGGCGGATCTTTCCAGGCGTTCGAGGGTCTCGTTTTCTTCGTTTCCCCCTATTCTTAGGATTCCCAGAAACATTTGAGAACTTTGTTCGTGCGACGTTTGAGTCGACCTTCGGAAAGCCAGTGACCTGAGCTGGTCCCTCAGAATAAGGAATCCTTATCGGCGAATTCGGTAGCCACAATTTCTGGAGAATCGTATCCGTACCGTATATACGAAAGTCGATCAAGGATCCACCCGGAACCCTCGCCTCGTGTTTCCGCCTCTGTCGGTACTCGTTCCCTGAAATCGCCCTGACTGGGACATCGAGAGGTAGACCCTGGATGCGAGGTCTTCGAACGTTCACTCGATGAGGCATGTTCGGCGCTTTGCCATCAGTCTTTTGAGCACTCAAGTATACACCGCAAAAGTGACTTCTATCAGCGAGGTTTCTAAATGGAAGCGAGGAGACGTGACGTCAATCGGTGGACGGCTCCCTCTTCATCTGATGTCGAATTTCGCTCGTGGGATCGCATCTAATTTCCCAGCCGCCGCATTCGTCGTTTCTTCTGATCTGGATCTTAATTCGCCGGGTCTCTTCTGAGCGACATGCTGAGGCTGCTGCTTTCTGATCCAAGTACGTTCCTTCAGCTTCCAGAGAGTTCGTCGAGCGACAGACTCTGTAGGGTGCTCCTGAATCCGGAACCAAATCCTTCGAAAGCGCTCGCAACTGACGCTGTCGGAGGCGGTAGCTCTCAGCTCTCGGCCTCGATGAGTTTGGCACGGCGAGGTCCATTCTGGGAATGCTCCCATCGAATAGGCTGAGGCTGGACTTTGTCCCCGGTTTGCGGGCTCGAATGTAACGTTATTCCCGCAGCTAGGAATTTACGAAGCTTCGGAACTCCATAAAACGCATTTTCGAAGCACAGCCCAGGGAAGAGCTACACCCATGTGACGCGCAATCATTTAGGACGACCTCGGCGCTTGACGCGGATTCTGGGAAGACTAGGGTCCAACCTTCGGAGCGAAGCATATCCAAAACTTTGGAAAGGGAAAATACAAACTCAGGCGGGATAAGGGATCGTCTTTCAAAATCGACAGTTTACACATCGGGGATGTTTTGACGTTTCGGAACTTCCCCGAAAAACACCGAGCTTCGACAACGACTATGATGTCTAGTGAGAAGAACGGCTTCAGGAATCCGGTCCGATTGCCGGAGTCTCGCCGGTCCCATGATAAGCACGGCGATCAGCAAAATCACTCCGTCGGTATTCGATCCCGGCTTTTCTAACGGGTCTTCCCCGAGGACGCGCTTCTACGCTCACGATTTTCTGTGCGATGTCCTTGGTGACATCATCACATCTTGGACTGGAAGGGGGGGGGCGGGGGGAGCTCGTCCTGAGCGGTTGAATTGCTCCGTCTGACGCGGAGCTCGGAGGAAAGGCCCGAGAGCGACTGCTCTCAGCCGATACCTTCAGCGATCAATTCGATTTCGTGAACAACAATGGTGGCGGCTGGGCTGGGTCCAAGTCATCATGAACATCCCGAATTTTCGAGCATGACCCAGAAATAATGACGATGAGACCTCTGTCCAGTGCTGCCGCCTCGGGAAACGGTCCGGGAGTTCACCTATCTGGAGTCCAATTCATCGAATCAAGAGGGCAGCCCCACAGAAAAACCGAGAACGCAATTAGAGTGGCGTCCCTGATAATTTATTCTGTGACGTGACCAGATCAGCTGATACCGTCTTTTTCCTCCCGAGATCATGTATACCCGCCCGGCAATCGACGGGAGATGGTCTCAAGGTACTGTCTCTGCCATAACAGTTTATATGTTACAACAATGGCCGCAGTCCGCCAGAAAATACAACAGATACTTTCCCCAATGATTTGTGGCTGTGCGAGGATCGACCGTGCCAAATGCCCTTACGATCGAGTCGTTGGCGATATATTTGACAAAGTTTTGACACAGGAATAAATCTGTGCTGAGGGAGATATTTATGGCATCGACGCAGAGTCGAATCGAATCGCGGAGCGCTCCCTCTACAACTTCGTGACTGGGAACAAGGAGTCATTCAATTCAGTCAGTGATCCTCTTCCGCACCGGAGTCAAACGCACAGACAAATGAACGGTATGCGAAGTCTGGCCCGAATCAAGGGCTCAGCCCGAAGACCTGAAACGGGCTTCACCCAGCATCGATAATCGGCAGAGTTCCTGTATCCAAGTTTCCCTCGAGCTGAAGAGAGACGACACCGATCAGACTGTTTACAAAAAGGCGGATTGACCAGACGAAGTGAGATCATGGCTGTTCCCCTGAATCAATGAATAGACGCTAAGGAATCATTCGCATATTCTTGTTGTACAACAAGGATCGAAGGGTGATTAACATGTTGAAGTGATGCCAGTTCCAACGTCTGTCAGAGCGCGGCTCGTTGAGTAGGTGCGTTTCTCCGGAACGAGTATTTGAATTAACGAATTCTATGGAGAGACGACTTTGATCAATGACCATCTGCCGTCCAACGACAGACTTTGATTTACCGTCTTCGATGAGGAGCGCGGAACCAATGAAGCGAAAAACTCGCACGCTTTGTGCCTCGACAAAGTTCTATTAGTTTGTATCTTTCGCGAAAACGTGTTTTTATTACGTAGATACCAAGATAGGATAATTGTACGGAATTAGACATCCTGCCCGCAATGTTGGACATGTAATCATCGAATACACTCAAGCTGGGATTGATTCAATTTCTCCTCCACCGAGATCAATCCCCCGACCTATAGCATGAGCGATCACAATACTTGACCGAGGAGCTTCGCAAAGCAGATCCTGATGAAGATACCCGATTTGTTCTTACGCTGTGGATCCTGCAAGGCTGATGGCGCAGTATGTGATTTTCCAGGAGAAAACGACATTTTCATGGGTGCGTTCCGTCACGAGAGCAAGTCTAGAGATGCTAATCGGAGCGTCGCGTCTCTTATCGTGCGGAGTCCGCCTTCCCCGGTGGAAGAGATCTCATGCTGCTCCGTGCTCCGTGTAGGCAAATCAGAAACTGAGACTTTGCCTTTCTATTCGGGAACATGGTCTCACGGTCTGAAGCCCGGTAAACTCGTATCACGTCGGAACCCTCAAGTCGAGGACAACATATTTCTTTCTCGTGTACGGCCCATATGCCTCGCCTATATTCATATCGTATCTTCAATAAACACGGAAGCTGGACACAGGGAAGTAGACCCTGTTCTGCCCTGATCGAGCAGCGTAGACGTCACGAGCGAACGCCTGTAGAGCGACATCCTTGATCGAAAACTCGCCATCTATGGGGGGACACGGAAATCATCGGGTATAGATTTTATTTCGCTATTTGGGCATCCGTGGGATATCGGGTTCAATGGGGACTGCTCTTGGTATGAGATCCGAGTGCGATGGCGGCATGTTGGCTCTCGAGAAGTTTCCCGAGGGAACTCGTCGCGGGAAGCCCCTTCAGACAGCGGCCGTAGAGATCCTCCGAATCATTCGCCAGAGCCCACATTCCTGATTCGAGGTAGACAGATGTAAATGATCGTTGAAGTGAATAAGCGCCGATGCCGATTTGCGACGAGGAAACTGACCTGTCAAGAAGAGTCCTGCTTCTGAGCGGTGATCCGTCTTGAGTAGAGAGGTCGCCTTCGATAAGAAGGTTTTGTCGATTTTCTTCTCCTCCATCAGAAATAGGAGCTTCGAGCAGACCTCCGAGGCTTTATTCGCTTTGCTAGGAGCGAATTTCGAGGGCCCACCTGGTATCGGCAGGAATGGCCATCGATGGAACAATTAGAAGCATATTCGAGGAGAGCATTCACAGGGATCATGGTGACCTGCGTGCTATCCTGGACGCCAGACTTCTCGAGTCTGGATCCTCCTTGTTGCAGCGTTTAATCATTCCATGTCAGGATAGTTCCCTCTAACCCGAGAGAAGTGGATTCCTATGACTCACCTTTGCTCAGAACGTTATCGAGATCCTTGACGTTGTCGTACAGATCAACCCAAAAACCTGTCGGTGAGTCTTGCATCATGATTATGACGTTCCGCTTCTCTATCGATAAACAAGCCCACTTGAAGAGCAGCCAGTGCTCTACTCTGTCGGGGAATTGTCTCACTAGTTTCGACGCTGCTCGATAAGCATTCCTTTTCCTGGAAAATCGAGGGTCAGAAAATAAGCATATCTCGTGCATTTCGTTCATTGAGCAGCGAGAGTCACCGGGAGAGAGAGGATCGCCAAGGTTCCGAAACTGTACGCGAGGACACTCAGGACTGACCTGCCGGCCATCAAGGCCGCCACTACGATGAGTCGGAGACTCTCCCGCTGATAAGAAGTTTTTATGAACTCTGTCAGCCGCAAGGACGTCTCAAATTTCCCTTCTCCCAAGAGGCACTCCGATAAGCGTCTCCAAGCATCGTCTTGTCGGGGATCTCTTCGCAGCTGTTTCTGCAAGCTTTTCTTCCTTCCCTGTGAAAACGTGGTCGTCGATGAGATCCTTGGCAAATACTGACCCAGCGCCCAGGACATCCATGATAAGTCCGGGCGAGTCGGAGATAGAGGAAGGGTCCGATGCTGATAATATACCGAGTCTTACCTGAAGCGTCTCAGATTTATATAGAACTTCCTTTAGTTTTGGTTCTAGCTCCACAGCTTCCTCACGTCGATGAGATTCTAGGGCGATGTAAGCTCTCAATCGTTGTTTTTCAGGGCCAGGTAGATCTCCAGAACAAATCGAAGAAGCTTCATCGATTCCGCCGTCTCTCAGGAGGGCCTGGGCGAACATAACTTTGCATTCGGGGTTCTGACACCGAGAGATAACCCGTCGCGCTTCGACCGTCAGTCCGTGAGAAAGGAGCACGTAGCCTGAACAGTCATTCGAGGATTAGTGATGACACATACGTACACTCTGATCCAGTTTTCGCCGAAGCGCGATCAATACTTCGTACACAAAAGACAGCTGGGAGGTCAGGAACTCAGGCTTACCTATAGCCGCGCAAGCCGGATGCTCCTTCTTGCAATGCAGGGCCCGTTCGCAAGCAAACAAGAGCTCCTCTGTAGCCTGACCTTGCATCGCGAGATTACATATTATTGCGTGGATAGTTGGTTTCACCACGTTAGAATGTCTGTATAAGTCGCAGGCGTCGAAATGGCCGACGGTAGCGGCCAGCGTAGCCTGACCGAGCCAACATTCTACGTAGAGTGGATCGGCGGCCTGGGCCTTCGAGAAACACTGATTGGCTTCTTTAAGGAGATTTTTCTTGATGTAGAGGAATCCAAGGTTGGCCCAGGAGGGCGCATGATCCGGATCGATGTTGAGGGCTCGAATGAAGGCCGATTGGCATACTTGCACTGAGCTCCCAGCTCGAATGGAGACGACGCCCAACGCGTTCCAAAGGTTTGGGTTCTTCGCGTCGAGCTTTATCGCACGTTTCAAGCAAGTAATCCTGCAGAGAGGTCAGGGAACTTTGTATCATTCCGGAATACCCAGCTAGCAGCCTCCCAAGTGAAGACATCTGCTCGTGATAATAGACCGTAGGCACGGGGGATGTGATGGACAGCGAAGGCAGCGACCATCGGTCTACTCATTCCTGGAGCCCGAATCATCCATTCGAAAACCTGCTTACGAATCCGGGCTGCGGGAATGTCAGCGAGCTTCGTCTGATCTGGGGTACTCGAACCGCAATCGGATTCCGATGAACTCACCCGCGATCGAACTGGTGCTTGTAGACGTATACCAATGCCAGGTTGTGCCACACACTGCCGAGATTGGGATTTAGGGAGATGCAACGCAGGTAAGTGTTTTCGGCGAGCGAAACAAGTTGCATATCTTTGATGTCAACGTCCCCCTCTGATAGACCGAACAAGGTGCGCGATTTCATGTCGACGGGGGCGCGAATCTGCATACCGATATATTCGCTCAGACACTAATCGAATACTTCCGAATAATTTTTTTTTCGTAAGAATTCATCCACGTCGAAATACCTTGAGGTTATGGACTCTCGCCGTAAGCAGAACGTCCCCGAGTAGGCTCCAAAGGCTAACGAGATCGCTGCGCCCGGAACAAATCGACGTGGCTGCACTCAGAAGAGCCTTATTGAGCAGAAGTGACGCTGGCTCCAAAAGAACCTCCCTCAGACGGATACCGGCTAGCAGTAGACAACATTGACCCAAATCGTGGGCGCTGATGATCAAATTCGGATCCATTTCCAGAGCGGATTCAAAGAGTGATATGGCCTCCTCGTATTGCTCCTGATCTCGAGTCACGCACGCCAATCTGGAGCAAAACATTCCGAATGCCACAAATGGTCCCGATGAGCCCCGTTAAGTCTATGGGGATTAGCCATCGTCGCGAAAAACTCACCGGTAAGTTATGAAAGCTTCTCGGACCGTTCCCGTCTCGATGCTTTTCCGATAACAGAGGACGGCGGCTGCTAAACTTTTGCGAGAGGCATAAGCCTCCGCTAGAAGTTCCCAATTGAAAGACGATGGTTTGAAGGAGGCGAGCTTCTGGAGGAGCGCAACAGCATTCGACGGGGTCCCTATCTCTAAATAATGGATGCCCAGCTCGGCGAACGCCCAATGATTCCCATCGTGGATGACCCCGTCAGATGTGACTGGAGGGAATTATCGTTTTACACTATGGGCGCGAGGAACGCGATCAGACGCAGAACGGAGAAATCGAAGAGGGGCCTGTCGAAGTACCCAGGTGATTGGAATGTGGCCTACTTACTTGATTCCAGTAGAACCCGATTCTCGTCGTGTCTCTTCAGAGCTCGCAGCGCGCGACTCAAGGCTTTCCCAGTCCGGGATGAGTTTCGGTTCAGGACGAAGCTCTGCTGTAAACATTTCGAAGCATTCTCTGGGTGTCCCGATTGCAAGTATATCTCTCCAAGGAGCGTCAGGACCTCCGTGTTTTTCGGGTTTTGGCCAAGAGCGGCCGAAGCGATTTTCAGCGCGTCATTGTGGCGTTTTTTGAACTGAAACATGAGAGTTATCTGCTTCACAAGCCTGATGCTGAAGGTAACGGCACATCGCTGCGGAGGCAACTTCGCCCCGGGAGAATCCATCAGGGAGCCATCGCTCGTGAGTCGAGTTCCCGAAGTCCTACCCACCAGCAGATAAGAAGCAGCAGTCGGCATTCCGACCTCGCTCAGCTCCGCATTGGAGAGGCTTAGATCTTCATTCAAAGCCATACGAGCTCTCAGAGCCCACATCTTGTCGTTGATTCCAAGCGACTCCTTCAGAGCATCAGCAGCCCGTCCGGACTCGATCAGGCTCCGAAGCCGTAATGAGTTGTCACGTGGAGCTCCCAAGGTTTCCGCCTTCGCGAACAGAATGAGAGCTTCCCGATGTCTGTCTTGCTCGTACAAAGCTCGAGCCAAGATGGTAAGAATATCTGGAAGAGGAAGTGCTCTCCAAACTCAAGAATATTACTCCGTAGATCAACGTAACATTGAGGCGAAAGAGGAATGCACTCGTACCCGCGGCGTTTGATTTACAGTTCTTCAAGGCCACTTTGCTGTGAGTCTCCACGTCCCGGAAGCGACCCGCCTCCAGGAGGCCGGTGAGAAGCATCTTCCAGACTTCGAAGTTCTGAGGATTCGTTTTGATTATTGTTTGGCAAGCTGCCTCCAACTTCGAAACGTCTCCACACAGCAGTGAAAGTTTAGCCTGGAAACAAATCAGTGAGGAGAATGTGAGAGTCGGATGTTCCTTTGAGGAAAGCGTGACTGGGATGAAATAGAGGATTGATGAGCGCTTGGTTGAAGTGAGGCACTCTTAGCCGACCTTGGCGGTTGCGAATTCCATCGAAGAGTTTGGGTTCGCATCGAATAGCTCCGCGAGATCCTTCAAAGCGATGACAGCCAGGCCGGATTTTATGAAGATGTGCACGCTCAGCTCGTTCTGATGCGCCTCCGAGATCAAAGTTCTCGCAACCGCGAATTCAGTTGCACACTCGGAAGCCTCCAGCCTAGCGAAATATTCGAGGAAGAGGTTTTTCTGCGGAAAAGTATGGGAGTCGAAAGTTCTTCCCCGAATCCTTGTGTCGATACCCCGCAACGATCCGTTTCCGATCGTAGTTAGGAACGCACCCTCGTATCATCTTCGATCCCCGGTAGGAACGAGATTTTCCTCAAAACCTCCAAGTCCGTTTTGAGGCAATCCCTCTGAACCAACGAAGCTGCCGCCCTTGCTGATCTCTGCTGAACCATGCTGTCGGTATCCGCTTCCTCCACACATTCGCCTGGAGTGAGACCATAGGGTAGTTGGGGGAAGCGCGGACGAATCTTGGAAGGGCGAAATTTCCAGGGAAAGTAAGGTAGATGGGGAGGAACAAATGAGGAAAATACATCGATTAGGTTGGTCTGATGAACTTCCGGCGAAGCCTCCAGCTTACGTAATAGGGTCCAGTCATTGGTCAATTCGGCTTTCTCTATATTCAGCAGGACACGATTCTTCGCGTTGAAGTTGAACTCTAAGGCTTTATCCAGCGCCTTCAGATATAGCTCGTCATCAAGACCAGGGTATTTCCGGAATAAGCGAAGCAGTCCCTGCCATGGAGCTTCTTGATCTGGTTTGACTTCAGCTGCGCGTACAAGTGCTTTCAACGCTTTCTTAGAGAGATCTGCAAAGTCTCGGGCTCGGTGAGTATTCAGGCCAAAAAATCGATGTCTATTCCGAAGATGACACGTCGATCTCTCTCAATCGTCTCTGGCGGGTATCGCGTAGAAGGAGTGTTATCCTCGGAGAGTTTATCCGAGTTCTCCAGTCAAAGCGCGCGTACTCCAGACTTCCTCACCTGCATGGGTAGCCGCTGTTGCGGCAGCACCCAGTATCAAGAGTGCCGTGAAGTGGTCTGGTTCTTCCCGGAGAACACTCTCGCATGATTCGATGGCCCTGTCGCTTTCCCCGAGATCGAGCGCCTGACGAGCCTCTTTGAGTAGAGCTTTGCTACCCATGTCTGCGTGCTGTATGTCGTGTCATCTGCCAGACGTAGAAAGTTACGATGGGTATTCCGGTGTATGATGCGCCCGTGTATTTCCAACTTCAGGGAAAGCTTCGAATCAAATTCCAGGACTCGAAAGTTTCCAGAGTCAATGATTGAAGAGGGTAGGGAAGCAGCCCCGGAACTCCGCGCCCAAATCGAGGAATTGAAAGTCTAAAACTCGCGAGAAGTAATGAGCGATCGTGAATTCTCTCATCAACCGGCCTGAGGTGAGAGATGGAATCTGCGACGACCGAGCCACTCGCTCCTCTAATTCTCTTCTTTCGACATCGATGGAAAAATCGTCAATGATCGACATGGAGTCCTATAGTTTCATAACTGCTAGAACATGAACACGGTGAGCTTACAAAAGAGGTTCCCTCAGACAACTCGAATAGAATCACGGGCGAAATTCTCTCGACAAGAACCCAAAAGTACTTCACTTTTCCTCTCCGTATCCCGTTTCTCCACTCTTTGGAACCGGCTGAATGTTGTTGACAAGCCATGTCAGTAGCGGAGCCGCCGACGAAGAACCGTGGCGCGTTCATAGGAGACCAAACTTACCGAATGATATAATCATATCGTACGGTACCAAAAAAAGCTGGGATGATTTCCGATCTGAATCAGGTCGCTTGACTCCCAAGTCCGGATTCGGGTATCTGCCAGCTTTCATTGTGTCGATGTCTGACTGAGTAGAAGTGGTCATTGCCACTGACAGAATTATTGCTCTCCATGTTTTGTGGGCATGTCATGGACGGTCACTCGGAATTTTTTCAATACCTCACTATCACTGAACTTTGCGGGATCCTCCTTCGTATGAGTATATTGGAAGGAGATTCAGTGGTCCCGAGTATATGTATGTACAATATGTAAATGCAAAATTTCTCTCAACCAGAGAGTGGGTTTATGGCTTTGCAGCCCTTGGCACGACGCGGAGGATGGAAACGACCGTCAAATGGGGTTCACACCTGACGTTGTTTTCTGTCGTTAATATCGCAGCCCTGTTCGTTATACTACGGAGGACCACAGCGCAGACACGGGTAGCTCTTTTGGGGAAATGTGGACGGTCACTCTACGATAGCCGGGCTAATCCTCATACATTGTCAGGATTCAACAGACGGGCTTGATTCGATGTAAGAGATGCGGGCCCCTTCTCGCCGGCTGAGACTCTGGTCGGGCTTGCCGTTTTCAATACCAACTTCGTCAGGTTCCAAGGGTCTTCTTTCGAATGACCTTATTTCTCATGGCTGCGCGAGGATTCTTCAGCGAACGCGAGAGGGAAACGAACCCGAAAGGATACGGTGGCCGAAATGGCAGGTTTGGGAATGAAACGTAGGCTTCAACCACCTTCCAGTTGATAAAGTAGAATCTCTGAGACCCGCCCCCATTGGAAATGAGGCGGATTCTGGGCAATCATATGTGCAATCCGAAGTGCCGAACATTGGGAGCTTCAGGGTCATAGGCAGCAATATGAAGGTTCTTTTCACATATGCGGAACAAGAGGGAACATTTATTAGATCTTACCTTCACGTCAAATAACTTCGCCTTGGGCCCCAGAATTTCGATGCATGAAAAGCAAGGCACCGTACAAATACGGGATCTCCATCCTCCATGTCCGGGGCAAGTACATTCGGGAACCGGAGAGACACAGGCCAACTGTTTCTCAGAGGGAGTTCGGAGACTGATCTTCCGAGAGAAGTATGATCGCGGGGCGCGCTTGGGGCGCACCACCGTGATGAGTTACCAAGTCCCTTGTCTGTTGATTCGGTATCGATATCGGGCGCAGGAGATACTTGCTTCATCCTCCTCGGAGAAAAATCCCAGGGTCCGGGAAAAAGTTAAATATGAAGCACGGGACGGACTAGAGAGCGTGACTTCCGTCTTGTTTCGACACCCGCCCCGTGAACTCTTCCTCAATATTGTACATACGAAAAAGAGGGAATGGATGATCCGAAATGATTTAAGATTTTTGGATTATCCTTCCCCGCTGTCTCGCCTCAGCCTGATTCGAGAAGAATCATGCGCTACGACTCCCTAGAGTCCGGGAAGTGCTCGACGCCGCGCTGTTTGGGCTCACGATTTCCCGACCGTTTTCGCCTGAAACCACCGCTTGGCTCGTTGCACGCGTTGGCGCGGCGCTCCGCGCGAAACATAGTCGCTGCTGAGGGTGGGAAAAGGGGCAGTTCATCCAAAGCCCCAAGATCTACGTGGACAGCTCGATCAGATTGAACCGCAAGCCGCGCGTTGGACTGAGGACTTGAGCCTCGGGAAACTTCATCAGTCCATCGGGGAAGCGCTGCAAGATCGACTGAGCCGTTGGCGGAGAGATAGACAACTATCGTACTCGCTTACAAGATTTCCCAATCAACGGCGGCAGGGATGACGAATCCACTGAAAAGCCGTATCTGTGCATCGCTCGTCGCGCAGTCTAATCTTCCATTTGAGACTCTGTCGCATCCCAGCCTCGAGCAAATATCCCCATGGGCCAAGCTTGGCGCCATGAATAAGTTGAAATCGCTCGGAATATCTTCGATGTCGAATGGGAGGGAGCCGCCACAGCCACAAGGACAGATCTCGGAACGCTCAAAGTGAAGGCGCGGTGTTCAAGCCGTTCGCCGACGAGTGGAGTTGGCTGCGAGAACGTTTCGTTTGCCTTACCCTGCGCTCAAGCATCCCGATCCCATCTCTCGCATCTCCTCACCAGGATCTAATGGCGAAATTCCGCGGTGAATCTGCGGCTAAGGTGCTCAAGAAAAACATACGGAATTCGCTCGAAGCGTTTGATCTAGAGCTGAGCGATATACGAGGCTTCACATCGGTCCTCTTGTACACAATGATGGAGAAAGGTGATAGCCAGCGAGCTGAAAAACCAGCCGTTTTATCATCAGACGTGTTTCGCTCATGGCATCTATCTGGCGCCGAATGCGACATTGATTGGGAAGGATTCTCGGAGGACGATGAAGGAGAGATCTTCGAGACTTATTACAAGAGGCGGCGGGCAGCGATGAGGGACGTCGTCCATGGGATGGAATGAGAAGCGTTAGGTCGATCTTCCTTAACTACTTCAGAAACCATCCGGAATACGATCAGCTCAAGCGGATCCCCTCCCGGAATGGAACGACATCTCTCCCAGACATCCCTGGTCGCTGGAGAGGCACTCTCAAGATGCTCGGAGATTTCAAGAAATCCCTTCCGGTGCCGCGTAGTTTCTACCAAGGACATTGCAAAGTCTTCTCGGTCTCGAGCGTCGAGATCGAGAACCTCGAGGTGATTCTCTCAGCACTGAAGCTCGCCAAGAGGAGCATAGAGATATCATCAGAGGACACGTCCACTCGGCGTCCAATCTCCGAGGTAGATGCGGTCTGCGATCGGCCCCTCCTTATCGAAGCCCTCGATCGCTTGCATCACCGAGCTGACACTCGGTGGATCAACATTGACGGGTACTCGTGTGCGAAGATTTCGATCGCGGGTCAACCAGCGATTCGGATGTTGCGCTGCGGCACACCATGACGAGACACAGTGTTCTGGAACCTTCGGATATTCACGTCACTCGCCGCGAAGCACGGGATACTCTCGACCCATGGAGCGCAGTGTCGGCGAAAGGAAGCTGAGTGTGCTTCCCGCCTCGAGGGAGACCCGAACCGGAACCCGAAGTCAACCGACCGTTGACAACATGAGCCTTTGCCATCAGTGGGGGAGTCTCTCGATTCGATGCGATTGCCCTGCAAACTTCAAGGATGGCTGCTTTCGTCGTGACTTTGCTCTCGTCGTGCATTGACGTATAATGTTAGCGTGATGCCAATTCGAGCTCGGTGGTCGCGCGCCACGACAGTCAGTTGGAGAGGCAAGTTGGAATCTAAAGCGTCGATCACACCGACTCTGAACAAGAAGAATCTTTCGACCACAGGGATGTCGGCCGCACACTATGACGATCTTCGCTCACTGGTACGGCGGAAAAAGCTCGCTCACGGCCTGAACTTCGCATCTGTGGCCGAATGGTTCTCTGACACAACAGCTGTGATGGTGCTATTCGGACGACGTCGGCTCCCTCGGCTCAGTCAACGACGATCATTGTCCGACGCATCCTCGGATCTCGCGGCCTCATCCAGGTACTCATTGTCATTCCAATTTCGTTTTTTCTCCGGAGAAACTCGATTCGCTTTTGCGCCTCAATCGCAGTCTTCTCCATTATCGGTATGGTCGGATCTCGGATCAGCTGAGTGAGACTACTCGGGGCTTGTTGATGTTGTGCCCGCCAGTTGTCTGCTTCGGCGGCGCAGTGCTGGCTGCTGCTGTTCTACCAAAACAAGTGAAGGCGTTGTTTTCACGGCGTGACAGTTATCCGTGAGACGCAGCCTAAAGACAGTCGGCATGAATTGGAGCTCGGCCGAGCCGAACGAAAACGGCTTGCTCTACGTGGGATTCAACCAGGACCAGGGATGTTTCGCATGCGGAACGGAATCCGGTTTCAGAGTGTACAACACCGACCCTCTGGACAAGAAGCAGAAAGAGGATTTCCTCGATGGCGGCATCGGCTACATCGAGATGCTCTTCAGGTGTAATTACCTGGCTCTTGTCGGCGGCGGAAAACGGCCGCGTTATCCACCCAACAAGGTTATGATCTGGGATGACGAACGCAAACAGATCGTCATAGAGTTGGCTTTCCAGACAAATGTGCGCGGAGTTCGCCTACGGCGCGACCGGATTGTGGTTGTGCTCGACACTGTGATCAAGGTTTATACATTCACCCAGACCCCTCAGCAGCTGCACGTCTTTGAAACGAGTCCCAACGAGCGAGGGCTCTGTGTGCTGTGTCCATCGTCTTCAAACTCGCTTTTAGCTTTTCCCGGCAGGAAGCAGGGACAAGTGCAACTCATAAATCTCGCACAGACCGAACAAGCCCCTCTCGACATACAGGCGCACGATTCACCGCTCAGCTGCATCGCTCTGAACACGCAGGGCACGCTACTTGCGTCCGCATCGGAAAAGGGAACTTTGATCCGCGTGTTCGATACGCAGAGCGGGACACTGCTACATGAAGTTCGTCGGGGAGCGAACAACGCGACTATCTACTGTATAAACTTCAATTATAACAGCTCGATGCTCTGCGTATCCAGTGATCATGGGACCGTGCATATCTTCTCATTGGAGAGCGTCGAACAGCAGCGGAAAACGAGCAAATCGTCCTTGACGTCTGCCGTACTCCCGAAATACTTCAGCTCGAAATGGAGCGACGCCAAATTTCAGGTATGCTCGGATACGTTTCACAAATTGAACACGTTTGAGCTATTAAAATAGGTCGCTCCCCTCTACCGGGACTAGGTCGGGCCCTGGATGAGTCCTGTCGCGGGACTGTCTGCAGACGATCTTGAAACGGATGGGACGGAGTTCGGACACGAAATGGCCGGCAGGGTGATCCGGAGCGATGCAAATGCATGTTTGTTGTTTCGGCAATCATTCACGTACAGTCGTTCTTTCAAACTAATGAATCCTTCCGGAAAGGGATCCCATTTGGTGGTCCACAAGTAGATACTAATCGTAGCGCGGAGTATCTCTCGTTGGGTAATCAAAGCCGTCCAAACACCATTTGAGTTACCGAAAACCGGCTTGCTATTGTTTACTCGAATCAGGGAGCGATTGTCCGCTCTCGACAGCTTGGTAAAGCCCCTAGACTCCTGATCGTCGTTCGAACGATCGGTTCTGGGCAGAGCCCGAGATTGGTAGTGATTATAGGTGCGCCGGGTCTTCCCGGCAAAGATTCCGTCACTCTCGGAATCAGCGTTGAGGGCATCCGGAGTAATCCGATATGAGTAGAGAATGGATGACTCCACACGTAGGGTGAAAGTCCGATATATCTCGGCGTGAGACACGTCGTTGAGTGTCCCCTCCGAAAAGTTGGGATTCCTCTCTTAACCCTCGCTTTTTCAACTTACAGGTGCCGGATGGCTCTCATAGCATTTGCTCATTCGGTGTGGATGGGAACTCTGTGATTGCCATCTGCGCAGATGGCTCGTACCACAAGTTTGCGCTGAACATCAAGCAGGAATGCAGTCGAGTGTTTTACACGCAGTTTCTTGATTTATAATGTGTAAACGAGTGTGTGATGTTTAGGATGAGCACAATAGCGCTCGAAACACTCTTTCGCAACGCAAGAATCGTTATGCAGGCATGTTTCGAGCCGGGTAATAGATTTTTTATAGACTCCGAACGAATTTCCACAAGCGGGAGGCGTCGGGGAGGGAGGGTCGTATAATTGGGACAACTGAAGAAATGGAATTTCGCAGAGATCCGAAAGAGTGCGATTGTATATACGAGGGAGCGAAACGGAACGAGGGCGAACGTTATTATATGCTAATAAACGTCTGAACTCGCTGAGAGGAATTTTAAAGGAACAATGTATCATGGGAGCAACTCGGACGGAACGTGAATTCGGTCGACCCAATAAATTATTAATTACCGTTTGTGGCTGAACGTCTGGCTAAACGCAACTCTTGACTTTCCAACACTAGTATCACCCTCACCCTACTCTTTTTCGAGATCGGCTCGCGATTCTCGGCCTCGATCCTT
The DNA here is from genome assembly GCF_000255335.2 of Galendromus occidentalis. NCBI lineage: Eukaryota > Metazoa > Arthropoda > Arachnida > Mesostigmata > Phytoseiidae > Galendromus > Galendromus occidentalis. Next base: position 499,208 of record NW_003805518.1, on the reverse strand, counting down.
CGCTCAACTGTGGAGAACTTCCATACGCTCCTCCAGCTGATGGAGCGATCCAGGGGAACTAACACGGCGGAACCTGGGGTGAGAATCACCTCCAAAACGGGACTTCCTGACGTATCCATGGCATTTTCATCTGGACGCCGACCATTCGAGAACCTCGAAGGGACAATTCGATTTTTTTTCCGTATTTTCCGCGGGCGGTCCTATCAGGAAGGTGATTATCGTGGTTGGCGTCTCCTTAACACCGGAGGAATTCTAATCCTATGAGAGCTCGTATGAGCGAAATATATGCTCGATTTCATCCTGAGTTCTCCAGAGTCGAATATAAGATCTGCAGATTTTCAGATCATGCCATGACCTAGTGAAAACAGGATTTCTGTTTTCGAGAAGAAGCCTCCTTGGTTATCCGTGTATCACAATAGAACTCGATGCATATATTCCCGAGCTGGGGAAGATAACAATTATTTCTGAAGAGAAAACGAACTCGCCAGAATACGAAGTTCTGCGTGGAGTGAGCCGCCAAACCCTTCCATCAAGCAGGCTCTCGTCTCTCAGGAGAAATGCCTGAGTCCCATCGCCGAGGCGACAAGAAAGGCCGCCGGAGGAGTCATGATAAACAGCGGGCGGCAGCCGAAGTCAATCAGATATCGCAATCCTCTGAGGAGATCCAAGTTACCCCGTCAGCAGCCGCAGTATCCGCGGTGCCGGACTTGAAGGACATAATTAACGTTCCTCCGCCACCACAATTCACAGCGGTAAGGATTTCTTCCCCCACAATGTCTAGATTCGCTGAGAGCTAAGAATATGTCTCCACCGATTGAGTGACGCCTTCTGGGCACTATGTCAATAGGAATCGTTGGCCGCGAAGAGCTCGATGATCAGAGGAGCCCAACAACCGACACCTCGACTTTTGCGACCGTCCGCCGATGTATGTAATGACACTTACCAGGAACATTACCTGGGATCGACTCCTCATTTAGCTCCAACACCCGCAATGGATCCTAATCTGGTACCACCTCTGGGTCCAGCGCTCGCACCGGGGATGAATCCCATGATGGGTTCAGCGCCTGGAATGCCGCATCAGCAAATGTACAATCCGGGTCAATATTGGCCGCCTCAATGATATATTCCGACCCAACAAATACAATAATTAATTCCTTTCTTTGGTCCGGATGTGCGGTTCTTGGACATTTCGAGACCCTTATTCCATCTCGGATCGATCGATTTATCGAGCAAAGATCCGGCGGCTCTCAAGGAACTCTTTCCGGAGTGGAAAATTCATTATCCGACCGCGAACCGAGAAGCAGCGGGGACCCAACCGTCCCACCGGCTGACCGCTTCCATTCCCAGTCTGCGCGAGCATCCCAGTATTAGTATTGGTACCGTGTTCGTCAATAATCCGGCTCCGGTGCGCTCGACGAGGGGGACACCTGGAATGCGGTGAGGGGCTGGCGGATAGACGCAAGTCCTCCTTCGACACAGGGGGTGAGGGCAGTCGGCTCTCGCGACCCTCGGAGGGGGCGGGGCAATCGTCCCATCGTACGCATTCGCTGCTGCTACTCCTTGGGTCCTCGCCGTTTCCGACGTTTTTCGCAGGCGCCGAGCGCATGGGCGCTTGCCGGGCGTAGAATTGAGAGGGATTCTCCTGCGGACGCTCCTGTTCTCCAAATTGTTTTGAGCATGTTCTGGAACCGGAACATGGATAAAGTTCCGTGATCTGTGCTTAAGACGCGCATGAAGACATCTTTCCGCGGGAACTTCGTCATTTCACCCCCGCTCACCTAAACTCATTGGAGTCGCACCGATTGCCCGAGGTCGGCGTCAAGCTTAAGAGCGGGAGATCAACACGGTGTACCAGCGAAATTACCGACGTACACGGAGTCCCGCGTTGGGCGGATGAGTCGGTAGAGAACTTTCACGAGTCATGGGCGGACGAGTCGGCAGAGAACTTTCACGAGACATGGGCGGCTGCCGATCCTGAGAACCGCAGAGCATCCCCAGGATGCTCATCTGAGGCTAGAATGGTATTCTGGGTGAGATGACCGTAGATTCCGAAAGATTCGCCTCTCCCTATTGCAGCCCCTGGCGAAACCGCGGAGATATCCGATTGGGCCCCATTGAAGCGTGATTCAAAGTGGGCGTGCACATTTCCAGCAATGGGCCAAGCATTACGCGATACGCGAGACACCTAGGCCGTCTGGGGGACAATGAACCGCCGTGAATGACGGCTTCGCTTCGCACTCGGCAGTCCTTCAGGATACGACCCAGAAAAATCGGCAATCGGTCTTGAGCATATCAAATCATACCTAATTGTCTCGCTTCTCAGAATGCTGAGAGATCCTGGGACCAATTAGGTATCTCTGCGTCAGGTCGGAGCTCTTCTGAGTTCGAGGCGCTCTCTCAGGAGCTCGCTCTCATTCTCTGAACTATGCCGGTACTTAAGCAACATCCTCGGCTCAGAAATCCGCTCTTAGCCGCCGAAGTTGTTCTCGTCTTATTCTTTTTCTCTGGTTCTTGAGGGATCGACGCCCTCAGTCCCATAAAATCGGAATCCATCGACATCTAGCATTTTTCAATGTGTGTTTTAAACAAGCGTCCCGATGATCTCGAGCCCCGTGTAGTGGAGGGCGACGACGAAATCGACGACGAAATCGACGATGAGCCTCAGCCAGCTCCACGAGACAATGAAGCGGTCGGAGAAGAAGACGAAGGACTCCTTGCTGATCCCTCAGCCTCATACAGCGATTTCGAATGCGATGAGCCTGCAGTGGATGACATCGAATTCCCTTGCTATAGCGGATCTTATCAATTTCCCCGCCCTTCGCCCACGGAGGTCCCCAGATTCCCGTGCAATAGCGGAGAGCTTCAGTTGCCCTGCCGATCTTCGACGGATGACACCGAACTCCCGGGTCACAGCGGGGCGTTTCAGATGCCCTCCGGATCGTCGAGTTTGGAAGCAATGGAGAACAGCGACAGTGAAATCGAAGACCCGGACCCGGAGCATCCGAACCCGTTCAAGAAGAAACGCGTTCGGAGGCACTGCCCTCCCAATACCCTAGCGCCCGTGGATTCGCAGGACGCTCCAGGGGAAGCCGATCCAACACGACGGATTACGCTCAAACGCACGTGCACGAGATCTGACGACGCCGATCTTCCCCCGGTGAAACTTCTAGGAATGCGGGGAAAGGTTCCGAAAGAGGTCCGAGAAGAAAAACCGCGTATACCGTGGAGCGAGCTCAAGAAAAACATCGATTCCCTCGTAGGAAGAGTCAGTGCCTCGAACGTGAAAGAAACCGTAGCGGAACTCTACCAGGAGGACCTCGTACGTGGATGTTTCGTACTCGCCCGGTCCATCATGCAGTATCAGGCTTCCTCGATGGCGTCCACGCACGTGTACGCAGCGCTGATTGCCGTAATCAATTCAAAGTTCAAGGAAGTCGGAGCGTTGATCCAGAGAATGATAATTCTGCGCTTCAAGATCAGCTTGCGTGAGGCGGACAAGTTCATGTGCATCGCGACGGCGAAATTCATCGCTCATCTCGTGAATCAACAAGTCGCTGATATACTTTGCGCTTTCGAATTCCTGAGCTTGCTTCTGAAGAACCCGACTGACGACTCGATCGAGGTTGCGATCGTTTTGCTATCAGAGGCGGGACAAAAACTGATTGAATCATCTCCGAGATGCGTCGACGCAGTAATAGCGAAGCTGCGACACCTCATTTTCAGGGGCAACCTGGATATCATGAGCCAGCACCTGATTGAACTCGTGGTCATAGCTCACGAGAACGGCTTCAAGATCCATCCCACGATCATCCCGGAACTCGACCTCGTTAAGAATAAGCATCGATACACTCACGTGATCATACCGGGACAAGTCATAGACGACAATGAGCGTCTGAACAAGTTCATTCTGGACTCTCGATTCGAAGACGACGAGGGAACTTATCACGAAATTTACGAAATTATCCGCAGGAGCGCTCCGCAAATCGAGGAGGAATCTTCGTCCTGTGACTACGATTCGGATGAAGGAGAGCCCACACCGAGAGCTTTACCCAAGTGGTCGCACTTTGAAGAATGTTTGAGTAACTTGAGGACCTTACGAACCCCGGGGGAAGAACCGCGGTTCTCACGCTACATGAGGCGCCGTTGATGGTCTCCGTAGAGACCGTTCGAGGTGGCTCTCTGCATTGCTCGTTCGACACTTCCGCCTCATTCAAAGAAACTCCTAGAAGCCCCTCTGAGGCATGTATGTCAAGCCCGATGAAATTGTGTGTGGCTTGGAGACGAATAAATTCGACTGAAATAACGAAACTTCCCGAGAAGTGAATATCTTGAAGATCTTTAAGTCGGAACGATTACAATAGCGAGGATTTGGATCGAAAACGCAAGATTCATTTCGTACTGTGGGTCGGATGAGATCAGGTCTGAGATCCGTTTCCCCAGGGAGCTCTCGATGGGCAATCGTCGAGACTTCCATCCGGGAGCATGATATTCGCCTGGAATTGTGTATTGATGACGTAGAAGTCCATGGGAAGATTCTGGGGTCCGTCTTGAGGGCTAGAAAACACCGTGGCCAAGCCACCGCTCCCGCGTCCCGGGTCTCCCCTCTCACCGATGGTGGAGTGTACAGCTGAAAAAAACTTATCCTTTCCCACAAGAGCGTGAATCTTAAAGAGTTTCGAAGTTTACTCTCCTTGTCCTCCAAAATGACTGATACGTTCGACCAGTATGGGTGCATCTGACGGCTCGCAAGTTTGATGTGATTCGATGATTCGAGATTTCTCGTCATTCTCGGTCAGTCTCATGACATAGAATCGAAACCGATACTCGGAGAGGAAATTTCCGCGCTGGTCTAGTCACGAAGATGTGAATCCGATGCCTTCCTGTGGATGGACCATTTTCTTCCGAATATTTCAGAAGTAACACGCCGGAGGAGCCTCCTGGGGCGCCACGCAATCCGTCCCAATCTTTTCAGTCCCCGTTTCTGAGTGATGAACTGCGGGTTCGAAAGATGTCGTCACCCTCGACCTCGACACAGTCGTGGCCGAAATGAGCCGGCGGTTGACGGGGGCGGAAATCTTCATCGTTCTTCTAGAGGGCAGCAGCGCAGCGGTACTCAGAAGAGCAAACGAAAAAAAATCCGGAAGGTCTCGAGTCGAGCTGTTCGCTAGAGAAGAAACTCGGTCTCGACGACCTGGATATCTTTCTCTGTCTGTTCGGAACCGATGCGGCTCATAGTCCGTCGCACGAAAAATCGACTTCCGATAAATACGATGTCCCGGGAACTGTGCCCCCCACGAGCGGCTTTCTCTCCTCGATATTGATTTGGCAAGACAACGATCACCTCCCAGAAGCTTCTTGGAATACCGCGCTCGATCCGAGGCACGGTTGGCAGTTCTAGGAAACTACACGGAATTTTCTCTCGACGCTGAATGTATCATCGCCATTCACGTTCGAGAATCGAGAGCTGCTGTCGTGTACCGGGACGCTATTCGAAATAAACGGAGTCCATCAGTTAGCATCTCAAACGTCAAGGAGTGCCGGCGCTGGAGCGCGGAGCCAGGCGGGGTGAGGAGCTTGGTCTCAGATCACCGGATCCCCGATATAAGAAATTCTCCCGCTGCCCCTTCCCGAATGATTTTCGGAGCTTAGTTTCATGGAAACCTTTTGACGGATGGACAGAGAAAAGGAGGCTTAGTTAGCAGACAGAGCCACCGGAGAGGAGGAAGCGGCAAGAGGAGCGGGCTTTACTGGAAGTGACTAAAAGAAGGGAAGAGTTGTTTATATCGAACAGTTCATCCAGACGTCTTTGACGTCACTCCATAGAAGCTCTGAAGGATAGCGGGATAAACAGCTAGCGGCGCGGCGGTCATCAGGCGGTCCGCGACACCCGACGATGTGCCGCTCGGACAGGCTGTGGCGGCGGCCCGTCATCCCAATGAAATGTCACTCAACTTGTTTCGATACTATTTCTTCAGGGAAGGAGAGCGAAATAGCCTGAAACTTTCTGTCGGAATCCCCGGTAAAATCGAGAGAGGATTCATCTCGAGTTCTCACCTGTCCGTCAATCTGAATTCGCCCCGCGAGAGTTTCATATGTGACAAAAGGGAATGCCTCAGACGCTCACTTTTGCGAGAGGTTTCTAGGATAAACCGTCTAGGAGAGAACACCTCGGTCACTCAAAGGAACGCGGAAGTGTTGGCGTTATTTACAGCGCGGGAACGATTCGAGGAACTTGGGGAAATGAAGGAAGAACTATTTCCGTTGTATCAAATGAGTTCGACGGAACTTATCTGGCATTAACAATATCGGTCGTTTACATCTCCGGTGGCCTAATTCAGTGAAAAAGGTACGTATCAACCTAATGAATGATCTCATAAAAATCCTGTCCGTTAAACACGGGTCGTCGAGAGCGTCGAAGAACGGGCTGCGAGTCTTTGCGCCCGAATGAGGAATCTGGGCCACCTTGCCGTCCTGAGCAATGTACTGACAAGGGGAAAATAATGAGGACCTCTCCGTTGAGCACTCATACATTCACTCAGCCGGGATCTCGACTGGGATCGGCAGAATCCTGCGCAGACTCTCGCTCTTCATACAGTCCTTCCCGAAACGGGTACCGGACATTAGAGGTTACGAACAAGAGGAGCGACTCGGCAGTCGAACGGAGCCTCTGACACCGTGAACGATGTGTCTGAACGACATTCGTTCAAGCGTTCGTTCGAGAATTCATTCGAGCCAGTGGGCGGATGGATGCACGTTCGGAGCTCCCTCCGATACCGTGAGATGACATGCGATTATTTGCGCAACCCGATGCGCTGAGGTGACTCGCTTCTACGGATTCTCGCGCGGTCCCGGAGGTCAGCCCAGAGCCTCGGGTCTCTTCATCTTACTAGCTGGCGATATTTTAACATAAACATGGGTCTAAATACAGAAATCGAAGAAAAAGGAGGAGAACAAGCCAGCGTGAATACAAGCGAATATTTATATCTATATGTATATTAAGTCCGTGAGACATCAGACTGGGACGCCGCCCGCGCGCAAACGCTTCTCACGAAATGGATCCCCTGGAACAACGGAGAATCAGCAGCTGCCTCGCGTGCATAGAGCGAGTCTCTCTCAATCTCCCCGTGTCTGACTGCTGTCGGCCCAATAGACCCTTTCCCTGAAAGCTCGGGTTCCTTGTGAACTCTTCAGTCTCGCTGGTTTTCGTTTGTGAACTGAACTCGGCTTCGAACATGGAAATCTGTCGTTACAGTCCCGTGCGACGAAGCTGGTGCCGCCACCGAACGCGTGCCGCCGTTGTTTGCTAATTATAAGAGGAATCAACGCCGGAATGTACGTCGCATCCGCAACGGAAACATGAGCACAGCAGAGCACAGCCGTGGACCGGCCGGGCGCAGCGGTTCTCCGCTGAGACCAGCGTCTTTCATAAGAACTTCTTCCGGAACGTACGTTATCACCGGCTGCGAACGGAGTCCACGTTTCGTCGTTGTGAATCCGATGCATGTCATGACGCTGTCGAGGAGATCGTTGGGAGTCAAACTGGCTCAACGCTTCCAGCACGCGTCCCAGAAATGGTTCACGCACGTCATTCTGCTTTCGGTGTTGATGTGTTACTGTATGGCAGGCGCCGTCGTGTTCAAAATAATTGAGGGACCTTATGAAGGCTCAATCAAGAATAGCGTGGTCGAGGTCCGACAAACCATCATCGACCAAATCTACAGGTGAGGACGAGAGGAGCTCGCTTCGGGATCTTTCGAAGACACTTCCGTTCAGGTCGTCATATTTTCGGAGCTTGTTCTCATCTGATAGCGACCCGAGAATTCTGGGTATGCTCAGTGATGGCGAGGACGCCATTAGCTGGTCGAAGATATGAAAGACGGGAATATGATGACGGAAACTCTCTCCTTGACATATGTATTGGGCCTTCTTTCGACGAGATACGTCGCTCAATGCCGGCGGAGAATTCTATGACTGGGAATATGAATGAGATGTGATCTACGCTATCGTCATGAAACGGACCAGTCTGAAAACAACCAGGCGAAGACGGATTTAACCAATGGGAGCGCAGAAAGCCTCGAGCACCAGCCCGAGAATTCTGATGAATCAACTGGCCGTCTACGCCCAGTGTCCGCGATGATAAAGATTCGAATTTATGATTGTTATCAAACAGAGTCACTAGGCGGAGTTCAGGCTCGGAGCTCTGGAAGACTTAACTTACGAGGCACTCATTCTCCGTAGTCAGCGAATGGCAAGGTCAACCGATGAATGAGTGGTTGACAGACTCGCAGACTTTCGAAAATGCGAATCTTCGGCTCACTGTCTGCGCCGGAGCCATGAATAGAACTCGGATACCGACCTACATGAGGGTAGCTTAATTGAAACAAGTTCATCGCTTTCAGGAATCTCACGAGGACTTCTGGCTGTGCTTGTCCTGAGTCGCGAGCGTGGAAGGTGTTCGCGACAGAGCGGATGAAAGATTATCAAGAGCAGCTGCTAGCAATGTGGAAAGCCGGGGTCAAAAGCTCCCCGGAGAAGAGGATGTGGACTTTTTGGGGATCGATGTTCTACTGTGGCACTGTTTTCACCACGATAGGTCAGTGTGGGAATTGGTCAAAAAGCATGACAAACAAATTCCGATTATCAGTACTCCATGCAGAAGTCCTCCGGGCACGAGATTCCCCCCCGGGATCGAGCCTCTCAATGGAATGATTCATCAAGCAACGCCAAACGAAAGTGTTGACAAGCTCCTCTCCCATGATGGATAGCGAGTTGTTTTCCATACGTTGACCATCGATCATTATTCCCACGAAACGTGCCAGGCACTGATTCATTCTGCGGCCGGCGGAGGGAGTCTCCGGTGACTGCGCCGTTCGCGTCGGCTTGTCGCTCAAGTGACACTTGCTCAGGGTGTTCAGGGTTCTTCTGTATTTACTCAAAGTTCAAGCTGGGATGACGTCTACACTCGTCGGCTATCGAGATGACACACTGTCGCATTATCGGCTCTCTCCTTGATCGACCTTAACCGATTTCTTCCCAAGACCGACTGGAGGACCGCCAAAGATTGAAAGGCGTTTGCGCTGTCAGTGAGAGGGTTAGCTGGACACGGGAGACGAATCGAATGCTTCTCGGTAGGGTAATCGACGATAACTATTTTTGACATTGGGAAAGTATCACTTGTTAAGCTCTCGATCGGTTACAAGAAAAGAAGGAGGCCTATCACGCCTCAGAACCTTCACCGATTAGGGAATGTATTGCGTGGCAGCGCGGTATCATGCCAAAGTGGACCCGATTTTCTATTCTCAGTCGGAGTGATGGGAAGAACGCTCTTTTCCCCGATCCATGTAAGGGATCCAGGGTTCCTCCCTGCCTGGAGGAATCCCCGGGCAGACTCCACTCGGGGAGTCATTTCGTATGATTGAGGTGTCGCCTGGGAGGCCTGGGAACGATTCTTGAATGAATCTCGGATAACTCGATGGTGGAAATGCTATCGTGGAGTGAATTTCCATTGATCTTATCCATAATATCCGCAGATTTTCTCGAGACGATTCCCGATGAAAAGTTTCCTCCGTGGACTCCGCCCGGGTAGAGGTCTTCGGGTTGCCATATAGCTACATTGAGAAATTATCTTACTTGATCGATATTCTCCGGGAGTAGCGATTCCATCCCGAGTGCAATCATGACGTTCGGCTTGGTTGTGAGGAGAAATTATTGATACGGTGAAGAATCAGCGAGACGGCCGCGCCGAATACCTTCGGGTCGAACGTTGCGGAAAGATCGCGAACCCGGCATAGATGACTCCGTTCGATGTATTATTATGTATCTGGATCCTCAGATATCCGTATTTTTTCCGTCCGAATTCGTCGCCGGAGGGCATCTCCAATCATCCAGCTTGCTGTCACCGAAAATAGATAGAGCGGGATTTCGATTCCGTTTCGAAAAGTTGTGAGCTCAACGCGCAATCTCCCCTCTGTTTGTGGCGGGGGTTGCCTTCGATTCGATTTGTGTAACCGATCCTCGGAATTCCCGGAAAACCTGAGGGGAGGGTATCCCACGAATTGCTGTTCCCTCGTTCCTGGGTCCCATTCAATGAAGTCCCAGAGCTCACGGAGATTCGCCGGGTATATGCTGAAAGCATCGAATTTGACTGGGTAATATCATAGCTGTTCGAATGATGATAGGGCTGCGCCGGAAAGCCAACCGGCGTCGATCGGAAGAAGCGGAGACCTTCCCGTCCTGACAAGACGGTCTCGACGCTCGAGAACGATTTCCGGACGACATAGTAGCCTTTCAAAATATGAACACAATGCTCTCGTTGAGATGATAACAAAACTGTTGATCCAGCAACACGGGGCAGCCTGTGGAGGCTTACTACCGAGAGTCTCGCCCTCTTCCTCGGGAATCGCTATACATTTTAGGGAAAGGGAGCGTCGCCACGGGGAACTACAAAAGATGAGACCGTTTTAGGCAGAGATTATTTCTCGATCAGCGACCTGCTGGCAGCGAATGAGGAATACTTGCTTCGAGTACAAGTCACCCTTCAACGATGAAGGTCTTCGAACAAGACGAGCTGCCGCTCTTCCATGAAGACGTTTCGGGCAACTTCGGGCTCATCGTCAAGACGAAGCTGTCTTCTCATCGGACAGTTGACGAAGTCGTCGTGAAGAAATTCCCGAGCAAGGGAAACTTCAATGAAGTCCAATACGAGCTGGACAAACTGGACGTCGTGGATCACCCGAACATCCTGCGCGTTCACGGCCTGGTACAGTTCAAGGAAGAGTTCGGTCTGCTCGTCCAGCCTGTTCAAGGATTCAAACTGTCCGAGATACTCTACCAGCACCAGTCGGCCAGCATGTGCCGCAGACTCCGTTGGATCCAGGGCATCATATCAGGATTACATGCGCTGCACGACGCCCAGCTCGTGCACGGCAATCTCACCCCAGAGTGCATTTTCTTCCGCACGGAGCACGCCGTCGAGCCTGTTATTGCAGAATACGGGATGACCCGATTCTACGAGCGCTACATTCCCGGTTGGGAGCTCAACCGGCGGTACGCGGCTCCCGAGGTTTCGAGCGCCGAGACTTGCAGCGCGAAAACCGATATCTACTCATTGGGTCTGCTGCTGTGGCAAATCGTCTCCTTGCAGAGACTCCCCGAGTGCAAGCTGCCCTGTCTCAAATACGTATCCAATCCACGACAGAAAGCCATTCTGGAACTCTGCTGGAGCACATGTCCAGTCCAGAGGCCTGAGCTCGCGGAAATCGCTGACGCTTTCGGGACGTGTTGACTTTCGCCATAGCGATACGGGAACGTGCTTGTACATACATATTCGACTCGGGGATCTTCCACCTGATGTCGACTGTTGTTCATTGATAATAAAGTAAAAATGTTTATTTTGTAAAATATCCGAGTGCTTCAATCTCGACGATTCCTATCGTGGCTTGGGCACAAGTCGAATTTTCTGCTCATAACGGGTCTCGCCGGAAATATAGTTCTCTCCCGGCTCGCTGAGAATCCCGTTTCGCAGCTCGCAGATCTCAACGCGCCGACCACCGGACCGTCCGGGCTGGTTGCTCGATCGCGAATAGAATGTCGTCGGGAGGAAGCTTCACCTGCAAGAATGGCAGTCTAAACGGCTGTCAATTCGAACGGCTTGAGTCAGCCTCTCCAAAGAGCGAGTGTCAACATTACAAATAGGATGTGACGATCGATCGATGCGTGGCATTCGACGCAGCAAGAAAGCCATGGAAGGCTACGCTCGACATCTCGTCAACGCGTCGATTCGTCAATAGGTCATATTTACACCGAGGGACTTATGCATTGCATATGAAGCGATTCTGGGAAGTCTCGGCTGATCGGGTTGTATGGACTGAATATAAACTCGAGGGGGTTCCGATGCCGGTTCTCGACCGGAACCTTCCCCTCGGATTCTCGATGGCAGGTCAACTCGTGAATCGAAGGCTTCGACCTCACTGTGTTCCATTCCAGGTTATGGGAACATTGCACCGAGCACCGGGGCAGGCCGGATCGCAACGATCCTCTACGCTTCGATCGGCATCCCTCTTCTGCTGACGGTCTTGGCTGATCTGGGGAAACTTTTCACCAGAGTTATGAAGCTGGCCTTTCGATGGATTCAGAAGTTCTATGAAACAGACGAAGTTCGATACATCCGTCAGAAAAGCCAGGAAGCAGCCAAGACTCCCAAGCAGGTAGGTCGCACCGCATTTTTTTATCTCGATACGAATTCCCCCCGATGAGGGTCACTCAATACCCGCGGCTTATGATGGGCTACTGCCAGTAAGTCCGTTGCGAGCCCTTGCCTGAGTCACTGACGAAAATAGGAGTTTTCGAAGCTCATGGAATCAAGATCGCCCGAATCAGCGACCAACATGCAAGTCGGGACGCATCGCCAAAGAATTGATGAGAACCTGCTAATCATTCACGTACAGCGTTCCGTCACAGGCTTGCAATCGCTCAATCATGAGACCGTCAGTCATGAAAATTAGTCCAATAGAATACGCCCGGCCTCGCTCCCATCGAGGCACTTTCTCTTTGAGCCGCTTCCGCTGGCCGAGAGTATTGATCTCGCGAGCCCCTCAACTATTTCATAACTTGCAAAGGTCGACGTTGGCCAACGGCGCAGGTTGAAGAGGCCTCGTTAAGATGGTTAAGCTCTTCGGGGCAGAGTCTAAGCCGGCGGAAAGAACTCCACGAGGCAATTTCATTTCCCGCTCGAGCGTCCATGACGCTCTTCATTGGCTCTTCTCTCTTCCTCAAGCGATCATCCATGATTTCTCAGCATTCGAGACCTACGGTTCGAACAGTGTACCGGAGCGTTGCTCAGTAGTAGCATAACAATGCCAACATCAGCTGAACAGAGGCCGACGAGAAGGTCAACTCTGACGTCAGCGATCTTTCACTGAGCTTTTGGGGAGACTTTTAACGATTTTCTCTTCTTGAAACGTTTCCGAAGTCCGTCTGACACGGTTTCGCGGTTGTTTCGGTACGAAAAGGCAGCCACGAGTTTCTTTTCAAGAGAGTCGCGCAGTCCAGCAGAAGGTCCATAGTGCGCATTTCAAGCGCTCAACTGTCGTCGCCTTCTTCCCGTCGCTTGGAAAAATCCACTGATATGGAAAATGTCACGGCGGCATCCAAAACAGACGCTTCGAGGGCTCATGCTCTTATCTGTGATTCAGACGTCGGCGGGGAAGTTGGCGAAGCGCTTCTGCCGGAGCGAAATTCTCGGAAGCGAGACATCGTTATAATTCAAGTGAGACGCTCTCGCGGATCGAGTAGAAGATCAGCGGACGTTAAAAAACTTCGAGCTTGCGCTCAGGCATGATGAGTAAGAGCTGGGCTCCGATCTCAATCATTCGAGAAACCCAGGATCCGGATGACGACGCTGAGGGTTCCGGACCCTTGATGGTGGGCATGAGTACTCGGATTAGGAATTTCACATTCCCGCCGGACAGTCGACTCTAATGCAGTTTTTTTTTCGTATCGAATAAATTCCCCGATCACCTCCGTTCGTTTCCATGAGGGCAAACGCTAAGAGGAGCTCCCGTGACCCGCTCTTTCAGAACATATGTCGCATCGAAGGGTTGCATGGGTTCGGGCTTGATGCACCGATTTGGGAGATCCTTCTTTCCGTTCCTGGTGCGCTCTCCGAAACTCCGAACAGCGACTCTGATGCTATGATGATGGGCAGTGGTGCTGTCTGCCCGCCGCCGCAACTATTTTGCGCGTTGGTGTTTGTTCGTAGATACTGCTGCCTAAGCGGAGCAGAGCACCCATCGAATGAGCCGCAGCCAGGCGGCGCGTTTCCCCTCCGATTAGTCACGAACGGAACGAGACTCCACCATGAATTCCCCCGGGAAGTCAATGTCAGGGCGACTCGGATCGACGCTCGAATATTTTGTGCTCGATCCGTCGATTTCGGGGATCAGAATGGCCGTATGGTCGCTGGTGTATCGAGCTCTAGGGGGCATTTAGTCATCGTCTTCAATCCTCGTGAGTTGTTTTCATATCCAATCATAGTAGCCGTGCGTCGATGTTGTCGTCGTGCTTTTCCCGTCGATGGTCTCATCGCGACGAAAGATATTGATCTCGGTCTCGGAAGTACGTCACCTCAAAACGGATCCCGACCCGAAGCCGATCGACATCGAAGCAGACGCCGTTGCGCCGAGTTCGATGCGTTTCTAGCGAGAAGAATGAGGAGTTGATGTCATGTTCGCGAAAACGGAAACAGTTAGAGGAGGTGGAAATGTGCGTTCGCTACTGTAGACAACTCGGAAATGTTGTTGTGTTTACTTCGTGATCGCTGTCGAGCTGTCGTCGCAGCCCAACTAGACTACTTAATTCGCTGTCCGCGTTCCTATTTGTGAAGCGGCGCCTTTTTCGACTCCGTCCAAGATCCTCCGAACCCGCGACCGTTGGTAAGACCGCAGAGGGCGAGATTCCCGTTAGGATCATAAGCAAACGCGGTGAGCTCGAGCCTTCGCACAGGAGAAATCCCCGAGGGAAAATTGTTCCTCGACGCGGCTTCAAAACGCTCCGCGTACGACCCACTCGCAATCATGAACAACCGTCATCCTCACGAGAGTAGGACGTTTCTGACATCGGCGATCGACTTCACGAGCATGCCAACTTTGCAACCGCATTCGCAACTTTCTCGGAACATGACTCCGCAGCAGATAGCTCGAACAATGACGCAACACATGGCGCGGAACATTCATACCGTTGACATGACTTCGGTTGTCCGAAACCTCGCCGGACAGCAGGGAACGGTCGTCGATAGTCTCAAACACCCGACTCAGCTCCACCATCAGCAGCCCATAAGCTACCAACTGCATCAGACTGGTCAGCCGCAGCAGCAACAACAGCAGCAGCAGCAACAACAACAACAACAACAGCAGCAGCAGCAACAACAACAGCAGCAGCAGCAGCAACAACAACAGCAGCAGGTGCAGCAGCAACAACAACAGCAGCTGGTCAGCCAACAGGTGTTGCAGCAGATGACCGGTCATCTACAACCGCTACCTCAGCAGCAACAACAGCAACCCCAGCACAACCATGTTCAGCAACAACAGCAAGAGAGACCTCCGGAGTTAACGACCCTGCAGCCTGCGCGTCCTCCGGAGCTCATCACCTTGCAACCACCTAGTGCCCATCAGCAGCAGCAGCAACAACAGCAGCAGCAGCAGCAGCAACAACAACAGCAAGCACAGGTCCAGGTTCAAAATTCGGCACAACAAGCGGTACAACAGGCCGTCAAACTCGAGCTAGAGAATAATCACGGAGTTTATTCGCGATTCGAGCCGTCAGTCTGCGGGCTTGACGTCGCCTTTCGCTTGTCGAATTACGCAGAAGCTCGGAACGCGAGCAAAGTCGCTGTCGACGTTCTATCTTCGGTGATGCTGAATCTCGACATGCAAAACATGTCAACCTCTTACATGCACCTCGGAGTTCCTCGCATTGGGTCCGGCATGGAGGTGACGATCTCACCGACCAGGATTCCAGATAACGTTCTGGTTCAAGCCGTTTCCAGGAACGTGGTCACAGTCGACGACCCGTATGCGATGGGGAAGATCGCGTGCACGTCGGTCCTGTCACACCTGTACAAGTACGGGATAGTTGAGGTGGACTCGTTGAGTTTGGTGTTAAATATTAGCAACAAAATGACCGAGAAGGAGCAGGAGGTTACGGTGAATTACATGACCAAAGGATTCAAAGACCAGGCGTATGTGGCTGGAGCTATCGTGAACGGTTGTCAGGTGACGCTGAATCCGTGGATGACGTGCGGCGGCCTCGCTGCGACAGTCTGTTACAACGATGAGATTCTCGTTCCGGACAACGCCGTGGCCGGCGATGTGCTTGTGCTGACCAAGCCCTTGGGTAGCAGCGTCGCAGCGTCCATTTTCCAATGGATGGAGGCTCCGGAAAGATGGAACCGAGTGAAGTATTACCTCACCGAGGCCGATGTTCGAAAGGCGTACGCGCGTGCCAACGACCTCATGGTTCGTCTGAATAAAACGGCAGCCAAACTCATGATGAAGTACGGGGCACACGCTTGCACCGATCTTGGCGAAGTCGGTATCCTGAAAGCCGCGCAGGAATTGGCCTCGGTGCAGAAGAGCGATGTGGCGTTCGCGATCCACAACCTGCCAGTGATCGCGAAGCTTCCGATAATCGCGAAGAACTTAGCTGCTGAATTCCCTCTGTCGCAGGGCACCTGCGCCGAGCAGAGTGGGGGATTACTGATTGCGTTGCCGAGAGAAAAAGCAGCTACGTTTTGCAAGGAGATCGAGAAGCAAGAGGGTTATCCGGCGTGGATAATCGGCATCGTTGAAAAAGGACAGCGCACCGCTAGGGTAATAGATAAGCCTCGTCTCATCGAAGTTCCCGCTAAGGATAACCCGGAGTCGCTGTGGTAGGAATGGAGAAACTGTTCGGCTGCGTCTACTTTTTTTCCCTGAATTCTGTATTTTTTTTCATTCTTCCCGTTAATTGATTCTGATCTGACTCATGATACTGCGGAGCTGGAAATCGTTTTTCTCAGCTCCTCCATCGAACGCTGAAGGCTGGGAGGCGAGAGCGTGAACTGTTGGAGATAGGCGAACGCCATCTCCAGAGCGAAGTTATCAAAAGACGCTGGAAGACTCGTCGGAAGACCTGGATAGGGACGAGTAGCGATTCCGTCTTCCGGTCCGATATCGACCCGAAAATGCGGGCGGGTAGTTACATTATGTACACAGCAGCAGCGGTGAATTGCCACGCTCTCTTTGCTCAGCACCGAACCCATTGTATATTCGCGAGCGGCTTAGGTATTTCGAGAGAGGAAAACGCGAACTATGATACACAAAAGTGATCGAGCACGACGACTTCATGATGCTGATAATAATCGAGAGTAATCGACTCAATGTACGAATGAAAGTGTTTGGAGACCAACCTCGGTGAGGATGGGTGTTTGTGAGTTTCGAGGAACGCAAATCGAGTCTCTCTCGAGTGCTACAAGAGTCCTTGAGAGAGTCTGCCAAATGCATCGTCAGCCCCCTGAGGAGGGATTTTCCGAAAACATTCGACATCGATATGCAGAAATAAAAACGATTGACCGCGGAGGAAAACTTCGTTATGTTGCAACTACACGAGCGTATTCATTCGTTCAGAATTTGCTCTTCTTGAGGAGGGGAATCGATAAACGGATCTCCGGTCGTCCACATCACCCGTTAGTTCGAGCTCAATGGATGGCTCTGGAATTTTTCTCCATCTGATCCAGACTTCCGAGCGGTTCTTCTGAGAGGAGCGCTATCTCGGAGCTCGGTCTTGAATCCGAACGGTTTCGAACCTACCGATTCCCTGCGATCCTATACCAAGATCAACATTTCGCTTAGCTCCGTGATTCCTGAAAGCATGAAGTTTGAATTTTGGCGCGCTGCTCGCTGTGGATGTCAACAAACTTCACGCACGCATGTGCTTCGCCGACGTTGGGGGAAAGTTGACGTTCGAGAGCAGCATCGGTCCACCGATCAGCTGTCCACGGAAGCCGCTTCGCAGGGCTTTCCTTCGCGCGTGCTCAGCTCTCGTCGGGAAGGCTTCTGCCTTAGAGGATTTAATGTCCTCAGAACGCGCTCAAAATCCGGGCCCATCGAGCGCGGTTCCTGTCAGAGGAACGATCCCAAAACGGCCAGTGTATGAATTGGTCATCGAAGTAGCTTCGAATCGGTGTTGCATCGCGTCGTGTCCCGGACAAATTCTCTACGAGTTCCCGAAGGAGTCGGATCGCTTGCGGAAATGGTTGATATTCTGTGGATTCCCCAACTTGCCAGAGTTCGCCGTGAGACACTACCGGCTCTGTTCAGTGCATTTTGAGAGAACGCAGTTCGCGAATGCCAAAGGTCTTCCCGGCAAGCTGTTGGACACCGCAGTACCGTCGCGAAGTGGTGCTTCCTTGCCTTATGGCTTCAATCCAGACTGTCCCGAAGAGCCTGGCAAACCTCTGCACGACATTTTAGTGCAAGCACTGGCAGGTCGTAAAGGCGACGCTCCTGAGTATTACAACACAAGTCAATTCCTAGTCGACGACCACGGCGACGGTTGACAATATGGCTAGTCGCCAGGATTTCTGTCGATTGATTCTGCCCGTTGAGAAGATGCACAAACTGAACCGTCAGGGAAGAACGCGTCTCAAGGATCTAGACGAGCCAATACCACCCGCGCCCCATTTCACCTTGATATCTGCCTATGACATGCTCCAGAAAGAACAGATTGAACGCTTATATAAGGGACGATTGTATTTCGACATCGATTGTCCGGCCGAAGGAAGGGTGCTCAACTTCAATTGCAAACTATACTGTGATAACTGGCAGGAGTGCATCGCATGGTTGATCTGCACGAGCCGGGACCTGCAGCGCAAGAATGAATACGATATCGTTCATTTCAAAAATTGGAAGTTTCATCTTTATGCCCTGAATGTTGTGTTCGCCAAGAGGAAGAAAATCGACCTCAGAATAAGGGATCTCGCAGCGAAACTTGCGAGAGACGGCGATGTAATCGTGATTCTTAGCTGATCTTGGCTATATCCAAAAGGCGGAGGCCTACGAAGAATCACGTGTTTATATTGAGGAAAAATAAAAAATCGGCAGATGACGATCTTTCCACGCGTTGAATATTGGGCGACAAACGGGGTCTGGGAGGGGAGTGTTCTGTGAAGCCCGGGTCGGGCTTCCATGAGGAGCATTTCTCCTTAGAAGAGCCGAAAGGATTTATCCCTATGCGGTGGACTGATTCGGAGACCGAATACAGATGTCATGCACTTTAGAGAAAAGCGCTTAACATTCGGATATATCCCCAAGTTCCTCCTCCCATGGGTCGCGAGACTGCCGCGGTTCGACTTCGCGACACCGGAGGAAGAATACGAAGAGGAAGAGAAGCCACCGCCAGCTGACCATGATGATGCCGAGAAAGCAGCAGGGACGACAAAAGTTCAGCAACCGAGAGCTGTTCGTGGGAAGACCAGACGTCGCGCCCGAAGGGAACTGCCAGCTCCACCTATACCGGTTTCTCTGGTGGTAGCTTTCCTCCTCATCTACATGCTCTGTGGATCGGTGAGTCATTTATCGATCCCATCTGGGGCAAATCCTATCGTGAATTCACCTCTTCCTGGAGATACATCGCGCTTGGAGCTTCTCCTGCTGACCAACTTTCCTTCTTGCAGTTGGCCTTCTCCATATTCCATGAGTGGACAATGTTCGAATCCTTCTACTTCATCTTCGTGTCGATGTCGACCATCGGCTTCGGCGACTATGTTCCGGAGCATCCTTTGACCATGATGGCTACATTCGTCTATCTCCTATTCGGTCTCGCGTTGACGTCGATGTGCATCAACGTTATACAGGAGAAACTCAACGCCACCTTCCAGAAGGCTAAACTTCATATAGCACTATCGTTGGGTTTAGAGCCGGAAGCGTTTCAAGACGAAGGTCTGACTACGGTCTACGAAGACCTCAGAGAGGACTTCGTCGAAAGATTGGATGACATGAAGCGTGGTAGCATAGTTCAATTGTAGATTGCGTGTGGGATAAATAGATGTGCCTGATATTGTGTAAATAAAGAAAAAAAGTCGCTCGACTTGATTCTTCGTGGTGGAGGTTCGCCCGAGGATGAATTCCAAGCTAAGGGAAGTGGACGACTTTGAGGGCTTAGAGAGCAGCTTTTCAGAAATATCCGACGCAGCAACGTGGGCGAAACCCCTGCCCATGCGCGGAATCTGCAGGTCAAGAATAGACGGTGCTCGATAACACTTCGCGAGCCTTTCCCGGACTCAGCGTTTATTCTGAAGATCCTATATTTCACAGTGGGTCTACTCCGACACTCTTTCAATGGTGCTTCCCGTGGCCGTCTTCATGGCCCTCTCCGTGATGATGATCTTCCGTAGTATACTTCGAAAGAAGAGCTCCTACTGCACCGATGGCCGCCCCTATACCTATACACCTCCAACCGCCAGCCATTTCGAGCATGCGGGCAGCAGCGGACGCTTCTTGATGTTGGTAGCGCCAAACTTCATTCCTGAAAATTATTTCGAACCGGTTAGGAAATCAGGGATTCTTGGATAATCTATTGAGGCGACACCTATGATCGAATATCGAACGACGCATCCCAGAAAGATCAGACACGGAAACTTGCCCACATGTCAGGGGGAAGCCAGAACAGTTCGCGACAAATCCACGCAAGAGACTCAGACATCCAGATATCGAGAGTCCAGAGTAGATCCCACCAGGGAATACGCTCTAAAAGAAGCTCACCTCATCCAGGGGTCCTTGAGACCTTTTTTCGCCAAGCGCTCTTTCAGAGTATCTAACTGTCGGATTCCGTCAGGTTTGTAGATCGTGTGGTCTTTGGGAACGATCGCTTCAGGCTCGTGGTGCCCGTGCCCCATCTGAGAGTTTCGGACTCGATTAAGATTTCGGCATCGGAAGGAATGACTGACTTTGAAAGATGTAGGTTCCGAGAGCGAATTTCGATGGATGGAACGCATGTCAACATCACTCATTAGTTGGGAAGCTCCAAAGGCACCATTGTCCTCGGGAGGTCGGCAAGGCAATCACGACGATTCTCCCCGCTTATGAAACTCCATTCAGGTGCTTCCTGGCGTAGGCAAAGTTGAATTTATACACTATACAAACCTTGGAAAAATCTGTGATTCGGTCGCGAACAGCCGACCTTTCGTCTTCTTTCTGCTACAACATTCTGTTTTGGTGCCACAACAGTACCGCTTTGCCACCACTGAGTACCACAAGACGTTTTTGACCGAAAAAAACCCACGACAAGCTTTCCGGAAGTTCGGATTCTCAAGTTGGCGTAAGTTCGAGGCTCACCAGCGTCTCATGATATTTTCGGTCCTCATGTGGAATGCTCGGGATTTCGGAGCTCTCTCGCCTCCGGGAGTGTGGGTGAGTTGGTCGAAGCTCCGCGCATGTCCAACACTAAAGCAGGCAGCGGTGTGCGGACAGGAGTTCCAACTCTGCGTTAGCGATAGGCCACGGTGATCCGCATTCGGGAACAACCCCGGGACAGTGCAAATATCAAGGCTCCAAAATGCAGTGAACCTTCTCGAGGTGAGTTCGCAGTGCCAACATTAGCTGTCCCCACGGTATCCGGTGAGAACTCCCGGAGTAAAAAGCGCAAAATCTGGTAGCCCTGTGACGACTACTGACGACCGAAGAGAGAAGCGAGAGCAAACCAGGTGGTCGCTGGGGCCGGATCGGCTTCAGCTGACGGCTGTCAACCGAGCTCTTGACGTGAGCCAGCCGAGACGGATAGACTTGATGATAGACTGTGTTGGTGGGATCGCTTGTACCTAAGTTCTCCACCGGACCATCTGAGCTCATGGGCCTTCGAGATTCCACACGTATCCGAGTTATCGCTTTCGATCGCTTACGGTGCTCCCGATCGGTGGAACAGAACAGTGGAACAGAACAGCGGTTTTCGTCGACTTTATGATGTCGTTGTGAAATCATCATGGGATCGCTATGGCTGGTGAACTATCGTACACAATATTGTCAAGCAATCGACTCGACCGACCGCCGACGGATTAGTCCTGACGGACTGGACCTGACTCAAATGCACCTAACTGTCGTCGAGTCTAAGGTTAATTGAGCGTACGAGTTTTCTAAGTAGTGCCGCGCTCGAGGCAACTCACCATCCCGTGACTTCATCTCTGAAATCGTGCTCGGAATGACGATACCCCGATCCGGGAGGATCTTCTCCGGATCGCTTTTGTTTGTGTGCATGCCTGCGGCAACTCGGACGGCCGCATGGATAGATAAGGGGATCCGCGGGGGATTTCGCGGGAAGGCGAAGAACAATGTCGAGAGGAACACTTTCGGCAGAGAGGAATATTCGGCTTCAATAGTCGATAATTATTTTCGTCGAGGCCGCAGCGGCCTGGCGGCTCCAATGACGGGGACTCGTTTTTTTCTCTCGAAATGGAATTCTCGGAATTGGTTTTGAATGGACTTGTATTCTAAGAATCGAACTGTGCCCCCAGGGCGTGAAGGAGGCTCGTTTCCGAGTGGCGAGTCGCATATTCGCGAGCGAGTGGCCTCAATGTCGACAGCGGAAACGACACCGGGGTAATGGTGACGAGAAAGGGAAAAATAGAATCCTGATTCGATCTGAAGTCGAACTCCTTCGTCAGGATATTGCTTGTGCGTGTCTAAAATAAACTTTCGCGAATCGGCGATGCCGAATGCGGTGCGCGGAACGTGCCGCGTCGATGCTCCCCGATACCTCCGTAACAAGCCGCGCGAGTTCCAGCGAAGAGCGAAGCGTTATCCAGCTTCCTGTCCTAGTCCGCCCCTTTTTCCGAGCTCCGAATTTCCCTAGTGCTCTGTTTTCGGGAACGTTCCTCTCGAGTTCCCGAGCTGGCCGGAGAGCGACGGATTCCGTTCTTCGAGACCCTGATTCCACGTTTCAAACTTCATTCCCCGGACGTTACTCCCGTCGCTGCCTCTAGCGAAGAGCTCTGCTCGTCCAGAGCGCCAGGACAGTCGCGGCCATGCAGAGTACGATACGTGGGACGGCGACGTATATCAACTTTGCTGAGATGCCGCCCAAGTTCTTGGAGGTTCTCGGCTAAGAGCAACGTGCGATACGACCCCGCGAGCTCTATCTCGGACGGTGCGAAACAAAAGCCACCTCTATTCCGTCGAGCGTGCCAATGTCATTACCGTGCTCGTTAGCGTACAAACGTTGTTTGTCCGAGCGAGTATCGTCGTCGCCAAGTACCACTCCCGGTGCTCGGAGCGAGATGGAGATGGAACATTGGCTCTTCAGCCGCGAGCTATAAACCGCGCTGATAAGCTACAGCGGAGCAGGGGAAATTATGGAAAAATGTGCAGAGATATCGTGAGGCCTGCGTTTATTGCTGAACGCCGGTAGCTGGGTAGTTGCGGGTGGGGAACGAATTCCCATACCAATAGCTCGGTGACGAGCGTGGGATGCTTGCTCCGTCGGGTTGTCTCCCGTTGATCACCTTCTGCAAGTAGCGCTTCCGAATCCAATTGTCTCGTTCCCTTTGCGGAAGCTGGTGCGTCCACGGGTAGACCCAGTGGGACTTCTTTTCAGTGACCTCATCGAGTTGAGTCATATACCGACCAGCGGACAACAGGCACACTCATCGGGCTCTCGAAAACGGAGCACAGCGAGAGGTGGGCACGAAGACGCCGACGCCTCGAGGAATTTCCCTCCAACGTCGCTTCTGCAGTCAGTGTTTTTCCCTCGGCCCCGAACAGGTCGTGCGAGCGAATATATATCTCAAGCATTTCACCGTGTGCTGGAGGAAAAGGAAACATCGCACCCAGGTCTCGGAAGCAATACCTTCCGATCGGAGCTTCCTACCCCAAGTCGGAGAGTCGGCGCGTCATTGGCGTCGCTGACGTTATATGTACTCATCTTTGCTGTGCTTCCCAGAACTCTACGCAGTTTTACGCAGGACTTAGTCATGCGGCAATGCTCACCACGACATCAGGATGCTGCTGTCCTGGAACCTGCTCCGAGTAGCATCCTTCCCGTGGAATATCGATCCGTTCCCGAGTCGACGTGGGAAGATCTGCGGGAGAGCCTCTAAAAGAAGCGGGAAGACGAACGCGTTGGGAATCAGAGTTGTTCCGAGGGAGAATCGATGGACCTCCCCGACTCAAAACAACACGGAAAAGAAGGCTGACCCCGGCGAGAGTAATGGGAGAAAACAATCGATACCGTCCGATATCGAACAATATTTATGTCAAGGCTGATCGGTCGAGGCTCGAGACGAATCTTCCTCTCCGGAGTCGACTCGGGAAGTAGATGCGCCGATCGGCGAAGATATTATGTAAGGACTCCGAGCCTCGGCGCCGCTCTCGCCTTCCGCCTTTTCGATCTGACTTGGACTCCATCCGCCAGCATCCCGAACTGTGATTGAAGGCTTCTCTGGCTTTCTATTTCCGGTGACCCTCCATTTCTATCCAACGGGCAGGAAAGCCAGACCCCTGTCCCGGGAAACAACCTGAGTTCGACCGACGACGATTCATCGTTCTGGATGGACTGAGAGACCCCGTCTTATATTGGCAGACTGCTCTCGAGACTGTCTGACTGCAGGGAGAAATTGGAAAGGAACTTCGGTTCCGTCGGCTTCGCGAGAAACGCCCATCAGGATACGAGCTCCGAAGGATTCCGAATCTCTTCCTTTCCGAGCTTCTGTTGATGCTCTGCGATTCGTATAGAAACGAATCGGGGCGTATCCGAATACTAGTTGTACTTGTTTTTGTTCGGAGATGTGGCTGCTCTGGCTCTCGAGGGAACGAACCGCGTAGCAAATTAGCTCTACGACGAGATTTTTTCTCTCTCCGTTTCTGCGGGATGCCATGATGAATGCTTATCCCCCGGTTCTATCCTCGGAACTATCCGTCCACTGAGCTTGTTGTAGCTGTCGCTCTATACGCCGCCAGCGTCGTCTAGGATCTCGCCGTCCTCATGGACCCTGCTGCTGTCGCTGACACTGTTGATGTACTCGATTTTTTCGAAGCGTAATTTCCCCACGTGATGAGCCGGATCGCTTTGTTTTGCTTTCTCCATGAATCCATCGAATCGGCCTGGCGCTTAGCGTCTCCCCGACGGGGTTATCAGCTCGTTGAGAGAGCCGCTGGGCTTCTACCGCTTAGGGCTTTCAGACTCCGGAATGAGTCATGCTCCCGGGAACGTACATACGAGACTTCGGATGACCCCGCTGGTCGCCCACAGGCAACAAGTAACGCATCTCGACTCCCGGACATAGCAACGACGGGGTTGACGACAACAACAACAACAGACGGAGGATTACAGCTCCGGGGTCCGGCTGCGCATGTTTATCTCAACGAGTAAATCCAGCCGTCAGCTGCTCACCCAGTGGCCGCCCCGAATAGACTGAAGCGATCCTGTCGCCGCTCTATGAATTTCACCCTACGCCTCCGCCTAAAACTGAAGGTTTCTCGGAGCGAAAACTCCATTCGAGGTTCGTTCGTCGGCGTTCGGAAAAGGGAACCACGGCGGGCCATCGCATCCGGGGCCGTGCTCGGGCTGCCCGAGTCATCGAGCAGCATGCGAATATTTTCTGAATGCCCGCTCATAGGCACTCAACGAAAGAGCGGGGCTGACCACCGGACCCCTTTTTCCAAATGGGAAAACACAAAAGCCCTTATTCTCCGAGGGGTTCGGGGATCCAGCTGGGAAGCCCAAACGGACAACCCACCGAGGGAGCCCGACGATGAAAGCAGACGAGGGAATTCACGGGGGAAACTTAGTTAGAAAGTCTTGGCCGTGTGACGCGGGGAGCCGGCAGCTATCTCCAGCAGCCTCTCCTGCTTGAGGGGAGACGGTTGAGAGAGTTGGGGGTGGCTGAACGGGAACTCGAAGGAATAGTATGTACCTTGTAGGGATCTTGAGGGAGATTTCCGCGTTTGGTATTTAGACAGAACGCACTATTCATACGCCGCATGCCGGACGACTAATCACCCATCGCGAATCGAACATCACGCCTCGGTGAGCTGCATGATTGAAGTCACGCATTGAGTGTCCTCGCGAGCTCCGGGAGCTCCGTCCCGTTGACGTCGTATGCTCATCACAAGGGGGACCGCAAGAAGTGGAACCATCTCGAAGTCGATGAGCCGGAAAGCTTGAGCTCAAGTTTGTACCCTGGTTGACACCAGAGGCAGCGCAGACGAGACTTGCGTCAACTGACTACGTGATCCTATTTTGAATCCCGACGTTTCTCAATCAAGTTTCGGCGAGTCAATTCCAATTAAATGCATTCCTCATGTGGGCTCCGAGTTCGAAAATCGCTCCCGGTCGGTCTCTGACACTCGCGGAGCATGTCCTCGCGGAGTGTCTGGGGTATGTCAATTTGTTATTCTCAACGTGGGACGCACTTTAGCAAACTCGGCTGCTTCGCGGATCCTGATTATTTAGAGAAGGCTTGAGCGGCTGAACACTTTGAGAGTTTGAATCCTCTCGGGATTGAGCCCTCGAGACCAAGTCATCCCTTGAACTCTATGATAAGACCCGAGTCCCGCCCCTACCGCTAGTCAGCCACCGTATTTGCGGAGCAAAGGAGTGAGAGACACGATCACTCCACTCTGGAGTTGAAGTGACTATCTCTTCTTTGAGAACCAGTGCCTTGCCGGCGGCTTGTCGATGAAGCATTCCGATTAAGACTCGGAGCCATCTCAAACAAGTCGAACCTTAGTCGCGATTGTCCGATTTTTCGAGAGAGGGACCGATTCCTGCACGGAAGCGGACGGAATTCGTTCGCTCGATCTGAATTTTCTCCCCGTGCATCGGGGACGGAACAATTCCATATGAGGATATAGCCGAAGACCTTTAGGACTTTCTTTGCAACTCGAGGATCCAGGCTCCTCTTCTGGATAGCCGTTGCGAAATTCCGCGGAATTTCTCCCGAGGATCCCGTGCTCGGAGGGTGGGAGACGTGCTGTGGCGAAAAAAACGTTTTATTCTTCTTCTGGCAGCGTTCACGTTGCATCGGCAGCGACGACTCGCTGCTCGACTCATTGTCAGTCATCGACCGTATTTGGCTTCGGTTCGGAGAAATTCTCCCGGTGAGAAATACGACACCCGTCAGGCTCCGCTTTGAATCCGCTTTCGAACCGAAAGGACATCGGCTCTGCCGCTGCCGGTGGAACAAATTCAACAGCGTTCTACGTTCCCGCCTGAAGCGCCAAAGACACCGAAGCCCGGGATGAGGCTTGGAATTTGAATTAGGGAGGGTCAAACATATCATCGGCTTGTCTCCCCGCGGTTGTGAGCTGATTATCGGTGATGGCTCTATGAATGACTTCTGAATACCGTTTGTCTCGCGGGCTTGATCCTGGCCATGGAAAGTAACCGACACGTTCAAATCCGCAGACGTCTTCTGAGAGCTGGCCCGATACGGTCGAGCTGTTTTAAAAATCCATTCCGATCACTCACTTGCGGTGAAGAAAGCGAGAATGTGGAAGAGAAGAAATATTTCCTGCGGCACCGGTGATCCGCTGCCTGGGCTGTCCATCGCCCGCTTAGCCGGTCGGTCGGTCGGCCCGCTTGCCGAGCACACCACTGGGCTTTATAGGCCCCAAAAGCCTCAGCCACTAATAGAACTATAAAAGTCGCTTGGTCGTCCATTCCTCTTCCGAGTCTTCAAGTTGGACTCTGCGTTGCTGAATCCTCACTTCCTCGCAACGGTGACAGAGCGCGTTCCTCGACCGATACTTTGGTTCTGACGCCGCGCCGGCGCCGCCTCGGCGATCCTTCATGACCACCGGAAGGAATCAGGTGATTTCAGGGAATATCTTCTACAAGTGGAGGCTCAAATATCCGAACAGTCCCGCGAATTCGTTGCGAGCACCCCTCCGATGATTCAAATGTGATCTCCTTTCTCCCACACAGTCAGCGACATCGATCATCTTATTCACAACGGTCCCATGAGTGTGTGTCTACGTAATTCATCGGAGTATCGGTGGAGATGGGCCACTTGAAGTGGATTCGCCGGAGATCCACAAAATGTCCGTGAGGGTCCGATAGCGTTATCAAGAGGGTCGGGTCGAACGACACTCGTGAATTCGGTTGTTCGGACGGACGGATTCTGAGCAGACGGATTTTATGGCCTTGTCCAACAGAAAATGTGACGTCCGTTTCACGCTGGGACAAGAGTGTCGTTCGGGAGACGGGCGCCGAGGTTCGATCAGACTAATTTCATGGATGTTCTTCGTATGCGTGCCTCAGATTGGGAGAGCTATGCATAATAAAGAGACTCGAAGAGCTCGTTCGGCATCGTGTGGCACCGAAAAGCTCGTGTGAGGCTTTTAACGAAATCTCCTCTTTGCTCATGTTGTACCCGTCTGCTTCTATTTGTGGATTCGCTGTAGCTTGACTGCTCGGGCTGAATTCAACACGTCTTGAGCCCGTCAAGCAGCCTAAGATGGGTTCTAGCTCGTTCCCTCCACGAATAGGAAACCGCTTCCGTGGTTCGTTTATTCCGAATTCCTAGCTCTTTTTGACTTATCCGCGAAGTTCCTGACGACGTTTTCTCTCCCGCAACAGAAACCAACGAAACAACAAGCTGGCTGCACCCTCGAGGTCTTCCCTGGTTGTTTTTATCTCAACGGGCGTAGTTCAAAGTGGAAGAATTATGAAAGTATGTTTACGCTCCTCGCCGCGAAGTTTTTTTTCGGAAGCGGGAACAGAGGGCGGGGGGAGCAAGCGGTCTCGGCTTCACATTAATTTCAATATTCTCTCCCGGACTCTGTGGGCCCGCGCCATCCCGACCGCCCGAGCTTGCCAATAATTCTCTTGGGAGAAAATGAACGGAGCGCGTCCAGCAGCGTGAGCTACTTCCCCTAATCGTCGTGAGCGTTACTGTAGGAAGACTCCTCTTTTTGAGTGATGCCCTGTGCCCTCTTCGTATGTGTTCTCCCGCAATGAATGATCCTTTCTGCTGAACTCGGCCACAAGCTCCGCTAATACCGACAGAGCCACCGCAGAGACTAACCACGACCGTCGAGACCGCGGCATCGATTGACAGAGCTGTAGATCATGGGCGTGTGTGAGCGATGCGGCCGTACGGATTAAGTTCTCCTCGATTCCACGTACTCGGATGATCCGTCCCGAGTTGCTGAAATATCCATCCTGCCGAACGAGCCCACCGCGGTTTGAAGTTCCCAGAGAAAAATAACTTTCCCTCGTGGATACTATCCTACTCAGGCAATCGCATGCGTACAATTGTACCGAGGAACTAAAGTTCTTCTTTTTTCCGTCCGATTTCAGAAGGCTGAGCTGGCCGAGTTGTTGTGCTATGTTTGACCAGTCTTCCAAAAGCGCTAGGCTCCGAAACTCTGATCGCTTGCGCATCCTGTCGGCATCGAGCGCCGTGTTCGTAGTGAAATGAATTCTCTGGTGCATCACGACGTCCTTGCCTCAGGCCTCATCCGCAAGGAGACCGTGCTCGGAGGCTTGATTCAACCGAGCAGCCAGAACGACACTCCTCCACAGACTACGACAAGGAGCTCTTCAACCCAACCCAACAGACGAGATAGCAACAGTTCCGAGGATTCCGAGATCACGCGCCTATTTCCAAAGTGTAAGAAGTCGTCGATCCTCAGCAACGGGCAACTCAAACAAAGTAAGTGCATTCCTTGCCGTCACGCTCGTATCTGAAAAGGTCTGGAAGGATATTTTGGCTCGGATCCTAGTCAAGACGTCGCGGTCGAGGAATATTCTCACGGAGTGCCGCCCGTCGTGAAACTTCCCAGTCAGAGATATCGTCGAGCTCCCGTATCGCGTGCGTGTGTGCCTCGCACGCAGGAAGTCAGTCGCCAAACAGGAAAAACTTTGCATGACGGAGTTCGTTGTCGGAAGGCTGCGGGACGGGACGCCGATGCTGGCTGAGTATCGGGATCCCTCCTTGTTCCTCCGGCCGGCTCGAGGAGCTCCTCCTCCTCCAGCAGCGATCTCGCGAGACGCGGGACGACCCGTCCTGCGATCCGGGATGTTCTCCCTCTCGCGAAAGCCAGCGCACCAGAAACGCCAGCGGGCGAGTTGTCTGCCTGTCTGAGTGAGAGGCCCGAGTCGGCGTTCAGCTCGGAGGTGACTGGATTCTTGGGCAGTGGTATGCGAATGGAAGAGGGTTAGTGGCTCTCTAAGCTCTTAGTCTGGCGTTCCTAGAGTTCACTTTTCCTCCTTGGACTTCGGCTCCCGCGCCTCGGCTGTTACCACTGACTGCTGATATGATAATGCCTCCTGCTGCTCTTTCTCCACCGCTGGATGTGCGGCTGCTCCCTGCCTGTCGGCCCGCAGGCCGCTTGCTCCTGTCGGCCTGCCCTCGATGGCAGCTCGAGTCGGGATCCGCGGCGGCAGCAGCGGCGGCGGCCGCTTCCTGCTATTAAAGGGGCTTCCGTTCTGCGATTGGACCGTGCAGGATACTGCGACGCTCTGGATAAATAGATTGATGGATTAGTAGCAGATAAGACCGGACGAACAGATGGACATACGGATGGATTAGTGGTGGAAGGACATAGGGCATATCGCTACGAGGACATCCGAGGACAGCGAACACCTGGCTCCTTCCGGGACAATCGACGTTGTCTTCCTCCCGGACACAAACTTCTGAAAATTTGCTCTCCATCGAGAAATTGGATTTGAGTTCTTTTCACGCTCTATAGCGCTCCCTTCCCCTCCCCCTCGCCCCTCACCCCCGCCATTGTCACCATCCGGCTCCTCTGCAAACACTTAGGTACCTGGCTTGTGTGCTCTGAGCGAATCGCCGTCGATGATGGCTTCGTGGGTAGCGGAGCTGATGGTTCTGCGGACAGCCCGTGTACAGGCCCGGGAGAAGTCGTTCGTTATCCAATCGTTACCCACTCGTATTGGGACGGAATTCGAGAGTCGACTCTCACTCCCGAGAGTTTCCGCTCCGGCGCTGGGAGTGGGAAACGCAATGACGAATCTGGGAGCGAAATCGGAGAGCGTCGCGGCAGTTCTAGTCTGTTCCCCGGACGGAAAGCTCAGAGGTATGTACATGCCGCGTTCCGAGTGTTCGTCGCTAGTGTGATCATTCGCAGCTCGGTTCTTGGAGCGGGTACCTACCTACTATCTCTCGGAAGACCGGACAAGGTGTAATGCCATGTTCACTTAAACGCCCTGGAAACGCTAATTGATTGGCGAAACACCGAGAGCAATAAATTCCTTTACGTCTTGAGCAATGAAACTAGTCCTCGAGGCGATCTTACCGATGTCGCACAAGGACACTACCGGTGCAAGACTCACTCGGCGGACTGATATTTATCTCACCTCTACCTGGCCCTCAAGGGATAGGGTCAACCTCGAGCTGGAGCTCGGGTTTGCCATCTCGATGTCTAAACCCCGCGAAACCGAACAGCGGAGCGAGCTAGAAGAGAATAACTATTATCGCACCTGTCCGAATCTGATTCCGATTGGATCGCAAACAGGACCCCTCTGGAGGAATGGCAGGACGCTCGCGGGGAGGGTATATCGGCCTGGGAATGATCGTTGCTTGCGGCTCTGGATTAGATGCAGCTAGATTCCGTAGATTCCAAAGGAATGTGTTCCGGTTCGCCCGCGAGGCTCCCGGAAAAATCGGAGAGCTTCGAAATGGAACAATGCAGCTTATTTGAGATGGATCCGGGGCGGCGTCGTCCGGAGCCGTCGTGTGAGCACGCCATCAATGCGAATTCGGGTCGAGTTACTCTTCGGGTCAGAATCGAATCTTCATCTATCTCTGGAATCGAGTTGAAGTTCAGCTGGACGTTTTGAACGGCGGGTGATGGTCGCTCCATTTGTTCCTCGCTCCACGAGAACTGCTAAAACGATTGGGGATCGGCATAGGAATCATGTGTCCGACTTTGAGGGTTGATGACTAAAGCCAGACCAGAGCGGGCGTCGTCACGCTCGAGCTCCAGAACTGCTGACGTCGGGCAAAAGTCCACCGATAAGAGACTCGCTCGTGACTAATGGCGATTGAGTGTTCGATCGATCTGAAACTCAGTTACAGGCGGAGATCCTCACTCAATCACACACCCGCCTTGTGAATTCTGTTTCCTTTCTCATGTCCGATCCTGAATTCCATGAACGATCTAAGCATCGAGGTCTTCGTGATCGTAAATTAAGCCGAACCTCTTTCTTACAGCACTAGTCGGAAATAACGCATTGTCGCAAAAACTCCGAGGACGTGGAGGAACTCGTTTTGACGAAGAAGGAAATCGGACACTATCTTGTCGAGATCAGAATCAGAATCCTCAGACCGTTGGGGAGCAGCATCGTTTATCGCAAAATTTGAACCAACTGGCAAACACAGATAACACTCGGAGACCAATGGATCTCCACCGGGTCCACAACTCTGCACATAAGCCACATAAGGTACGTTTCTTTCTTCCTTTCTTTCTCTCCCAATCTCCTCTTACAGGTTGCTCTCTGACCTTTCGCTCCGATCTCGACGCTGATCGCTCAGGCACCGATCCGAGGACGTCGTCTGATGCAAGAAGCGACTCCGAGGGATATGCGCCTTTCCGAATCGAATCGATCGGGCTTTGATCTCGATTTCTCCCGCACTGTTCTATCTTCAGAGTTGCGCGTCAGCACCTGAAACGCGATCTAGATGTTTCGCTCGCTCTCAGGTGGAAAATTTTCGCATGCATGCATAAAGAGTCCCTCAGGATCTGCAAAAACGCGGCGAGTGAACGGAGCGATTGAAGAGGCGAGAAAACCCGGGTCTCGCGGCTCAGGCCCGTTCAAATCCGTGAGCGAAGCAGAGACAATAGTCTTTGTCCTAATGGACCAAGCAAAATATTTGTTCTGGCGCACCTCAGCCAGGACAGCTTGCCTATTGGACTCTTACGCTTGATTCCAAGCTCAACGCGGACTTCTTCTTCCACATAAAACTGAGCGAGGCGGTCAAGTCCACGGCACCGAGCTCGAATTCTCTTTGATCAACGAGTGGCGAGTCGCCGGTGATCACAAAAGGGAAACGTAGGAAAATTATTGAGCCTATGTATCCAAGCCTGGCGAGTGTTTGAACCCCCCGGCCCCGCGCGGAAGCCACCGTGGTCGGGTCAGGGGAAAACATACGCTCACCACGACTAGTACTCGGACAGACGGAGAGACCCTGACAGGGCCTTCCGAGTATATCGGCCGGAGTCTTCTCTACGACGATTCAATGCAGTCGGCCGCGCTCACTGGATCCGTCGTCGAGCGGGACGAATCGGGGTATGGTGAGGCGCGTTGCGACCGGCTTGGTGTGGTGGTGTCGTCGTCGTGTGATTTAGAGAGTGAGTAATAGACGGGGAAAAGGAAGACAGAACAAGCAAGCGGCTAAGTAAGCAAGCAAGCGAGCCGGCGAACACACCGGGAGAATTAGCAATCGCCCCCCCCGTCCGACGTGACTTGCCTTGGGATCAAGTTCTGCTCCACAATCCGATGTATTGGCAGCTCGCCCGTCCCTGGCTCAGACCCCATCGTTCGCACGACACTGTGGCGGCGCCAGTCGGCAGCTGTATCGGGAGGACTCGTTTCCCGAATCTGATCCCGCGCCTTTTTGACATTTCTAAACGTAAATGATCGAAAATAGATGGAACGCTCCCGATCCGTCGAGTAGGCATCGAAGGCAGGGGCCTCGTAGTTCTACGTCAAGTCGCTGCGTGATATCCCGCGAAAGCCCAGAGCAATGGACGTCGTACGAAGCTTTATTGAGACCCCGTTCCGTTTCTATTGACTCAGGCGAGCCCCCAAGGGAAAGAGTCGAGAACAAGCTCAGGCTACTGACGAGTTTCGCGGTGAGGAATCGGGTGAGATACCGAGCCCGTCGAGAGAAATACTCGGTCGAGGCATTGCTGAGCGACGCCTCGAACACAGGTTAAAGCCCTGTAGAGGGAAAGCAAACGGAAATATCAGCGACGCCAGCTGTACTGATGAATGGAAAGCGGATCGGAGAAGTCGCAGGGAGTGGGGAGTGGGGAGTGGGGAGAGATACTCCTAGGAGGAGCGCGACTCCGAAGCCATCAGAACTACCGCCAACACGACCACCATCGTTTAGAGAGGCAGTCACAAACGGAGGAGAATGAGAGGCAAGGTGCGGAGCGCTCCGACTGGACGAATACGATATGAATAGATGGGAGCTGACGGAAGGAGAGAGGCACTTGGAAGATAATGGCGTACAAAAAGGAATCATGAATGTCCAATGAGGAGGAAGACTTTCCTGCGGTGCTGCAACACGAACTTTTTCGCGAATGAAGACTGCGATGGAAGGAGAACAGATGAACGTAGGCTCACCTAAGTGAACCCGACCCTTCGGCGTTCTCCCTCGGTACCGCCCGTGGAATCCTGTTGGGGTTGCCGCCGCAGGCAGGGGGCGACGTTGAGCACTCGTGGAGTGGGAGACGGCTCCAAAAAAAATATGCGAATTCAACCTGTCGAAATATCCTGGCCTTTTTTTGACTGCCAGGATGGGGATTCCCCCGTGCAGCTCGATGTGCAGCTCTTCGTTGCGATGTCCGGAGTCGGAGGTGGAAATTGAAATTAGCTTCTCCACCTTCCCGGACGAAGCTCGATCTCTAGATTTCGAAATCTATCTCGACGAACAGCTGGCCACTCCCGGAAGCTTCGCCCAATCCTCTTGTGGCGCCGTGCGCCGAGACTTCTTAGGGTGCATTTGTCTTCCGGTGGAAATTGATATTCCATTCCGCTGAACCTGAGTACTTTGGTAAGATTCGGATTTCGATCCGAGGCGGAGATCATAGGCGTGTCGGCCACCCCGTATGCGATATGTGCATTCGAATGCGATAGACTCCTCTCCTGAGATGCCGCTTCCACCGTCATCTCGGGGCAGAGATTCTCTCCCTTCGTGGAGAGAGAGAGAGAGGCGCGAAAATTCTCGTGAAGATTTCAGCGGGGGTTGGCTGCCAGGGTTGCCGTGAGGCTGCCCGAGAGGGTTCTCCTGAGGAAGCTCCAATCGTTGCAACCGTCGAGATTTCCGCCATCCGGCTCTAATCGAATAAACACATCCGCTCTCTTGATTCTGGATTTGGGAGGAAGAACTTTCCTGGACGCTGGGGGGACTCAAGCTGGGGAATTGCCCCTCGGGTCTCCGGCGATCATCACCGGCTTCGGGCTCGAGAAACTCCGTGGCATCATGTACTTGCACGACAACTTGTTCTTGGCTGAGCTCCTGCGTGCTCTATGACTCAGGATCCCGCTCGTTGCCTCGAATCGTGTTCAGTCCCTCTGCAATTTTTAGCGCACCGGCGAAAAAAACGGCGACAGCAAGAAGTAAGTCAACGTCGCTATCCATCACTGTGGAATACGTCGTTAGCAACGCGTCGTCGTGGTCGTCGAAGAATACTGCGCTGAGGGGAGTTTCCCTTGAGTGCTCATTAAGGCTCCTTTGCTTAAATCGAGCGGGAAAACGACCGTGGGAAGACTTCCGTTTCTTCTCCCGAGCGTCGTCGGCGGCAGGAGCTTCATTAAAATAAACCAAAGAGTTGGCGCAAGGACGCAGCCCGCGTAAGGTATGCCCGAGTCGCTTCCTTCGAGATCGCCGCCGGTCTTGCGAGCTCCTACTGTTCCTAGTTCGCCTCAGCCTCTCGAGATGTAAGGGCAGATAAGCGCTTACTGATAAGGGCGTCTCCTCTGGTAGGGGCATCTCATGCAGGACCAGTGGCTGGAAGGTATTGCCATGTGGCTGAAAGATAAATGAAGGGAGGAATGAATGAGTGGATTGATGAATAGGTGGACGAACAACCAACAGATTAGATAGCTGCTGGGGGTATCACAAGTGGTGGAGGCTGCATCAGCAGCGGCCTCGGGCAAAAGTTCCGTGGCGTGAAGAACAATGGAGTCGGTCAAGAACTTGGCAGAAGGAAGATTGAAGAGACTCGTTCGCTCGCTCCTTGCGAGGTACCTAATTCGAACCGAGTGAATATATTAGTGCAATCGAGAAGGGAGGGGCGTTCACTTTGAGTAGTTGTAATAAGCGGATTCGAAGCTAGACGCAAAGTTTGAGCGCAAACGCGAGCGCGGAATCGGGTCCAATGGCGTGCGACAAAGCGAGCGCGGGACTCCACCTTTGAGCAGGGGCAGATCCGACCGCGAGACTGCGGTATTTGAACGTCGCTGAATTCGAAGAGCACACAATGATTATTCCTTCCGAATTCATGCGAGAGGATTCTGAGACCGATGACAGAGAACCTAGCGATCCCCCAATCATCCAGAGAGGCAGGACTTCTTCAAACCATAAAAACTCCGAAGTATCAATGTTTTTAAATATTTCCCCTCTCAATTTCAGCTTTTGCGGTCGTCTGACGCCCTCATCAGTTCGCCGACGGACAACGAAAGCTTTCTGATGGAACAGCAGCAGCAGCAACATCATCATCAGCAGCAGCAACAACAACAACATCTGCAGCAGCAACAGAGTCAACAACAAAACCAACAACACCATCACCACTACCATTTGCATCATCGAGAGAAATCTGATCGGAGCGGTGGTGGCGGTGGAAATAGTACTAATGAGCCACGAGAGGAAACTGTAAACATCACCGATAACCTCCTGAGCGAAGTGACGACGACACCCAGAGGTGGAGCTAGCCTCGACTCGGATCTTCCACCCCTGCCGAAGGAGAGCCGGAACTCTCTCGGAGTCACTTTCAAAGGTCAGTGAACAAGAGCGATACGAACGGACCGATACGCTGAGTCCTATAAAGGCCGCGATGAAAGCCTTCGCCCGTGTGACTGACAAGCGGACTAGCCCCCGAAACTAGTTACGACCGAAAAGCAATCGTTGCCTCGAGAGTCCGACGGCCACACCAATTTATTCAAGTAGCCTCTCACAAACAATTCTCCATGCTACGCTCAGCGTATCGTGGGCTGCGATCGCCGCAGAGCGCGACGGTGGCCAACGATCGCGGTCGGATGAGTCCCTCTGTACCGAGTGCTCAGTGATTCCCGGAATCGCGGTCGAGGACTTCGATCTCAGTCGTGATTGTTCCGAGAAGCTTCGCAGGGCTTTCCACACCCACAGGGAAATACAACTACGGCCTCAATAGACGCAGAAAACTAGGGGAAAATCCTCGATAGATCGAGATGTTCTCAGGAGCCGTTATCTGACAATTGTGAGAGCGCTTTTCCCTCCGTCTGAATGAGTGACTCAGGCGCTGGTCCGAGGATCTCGGTAACTTTCAATTTCGAGAAACCCACGGAACTCTGGTCATCTTCCTGGTACATGGAGTGTCTCGCACGATTCTTCCACCATCTCGTTGAGCGAGACCACCGCTAAAAATCGCGCTTTCCGAAATAATTCTCCTACCGACTTCATGGGTGCGCGTGACCTATCGACAGGTGCTCGACAACGGTTAGACTTGCAAAGCTGCAATGACGCCGCTCGTCGGGGAGGTAGCGGAGTTTCGATTCCGACTGCCGGCAAAATATCCTTTACGGAATCTCCTGTCAGGAGAGCGGGTACTCGGCCTCTATCCTCGTGGGTACATTTGCTTTCTGTGTCCGTTCCCGGAAGCTATGAGGGAGAAACAATGCCCGGGACGTTAAACCTTGGCTGTGTGGTCCAGCTCGGAAAAGTTATTTTCGGTGCACGTGACCAGAGCCTGGACTTTTCTCCCGGAATTTCCCTCTCTCAGCAATCGTCGGTCATGGGAAACTTTGCTACGGCACGATTCTGAGCGAGACCGAGCCGGAGGAAGAGCGGGTCAAGGCTCCAGGCATCTGGGCAGATTGCAGCAAAAGGCCGAGCGGCAATGTACAAAATGGTATGGAACAGAAGGACGGCGAGGAAGAGAGATGCGGGGAGGGAGCTCGAGGAGCCCATGCGATGACGCTCGGGGTCCGCTCCGTCGTGTGCTTGCGGCTCCCGCCGCTCTGAGTCTCACAGATACCGCCAGCCGGCATCTGTTCGTTTGTTCGGCGCAGGTAGCGGTTGCGGCTTGTTTCGCTGGGAATGATAAATTTGCGCTGTAGTCATTACCTCCGGGGCAACACGGAGCGTGGCCGAGAGGATCCCTTCCAACTTTCAGTGGAACAAATGAGAATCGAGGGCTTGCCATCCATACCGAGTAGATCGGTCGACTTCAACACGATGGCTCATGCGGTGGGAAATCTCTTTCTCCGGGTCACGACTCACTAGAGAGATTACTCTGAGAAATTCACAAGAGAATACCGCCTGGAGCGCGACAGGGGCCGCGAAAAAACTTTTCGTCTCTTGACGCGTATTCCTTCCTTTGGAAGGGAAGGTCCCGCTAATGAAATTATAATGATGATCACTGCGGGAAGTTTTTCGGCAATGCGGAGACCAGCCGGCCTTGTAGGCGTACGGAGAAGTCTGCGCATCTTGAGGCTCAAATGCCGACACTCGGTTCGCCTGAAGCTCGAGCGGGAATCCTGTACCCGTTTTCTCCGTTTCCCTGAATTTGCGGAAGTCATCATCGGGCTCATTCAGTTCGAGAAATCTCCCCGAGTCTGAAGCCAACCAACCAATATTTTACGTTTTTTTTCGGTAATGAACAGCTAGCGAAACTCGAGAACGCATAGAATTGGCCGGCGGACGCGAAATGCTTTCCGTGAAGAAGAGCTCTTCGGTCAGAGCAAAGAAACAACGGAAAGATCCGCCTAATCTGATGGATGAAAAAATTCTTTACGACAACGAAAGACCCGACCCAATCATGAGATCGCACCGGCAGCAAGAAGTGAACTTCGATGAAATCGGTGAGTTTCGAATTCTTTCCCCCACTCGTCCAATTTGTTATTCCTCTCGAGCAGGATGGGGAGCACTAATCTGGGTGAGGGTCGAGGGAAAAGATTCGCTCAATGAGCCCAATAAGTTTTCGACAAGGAAGAAACACGACCTCGCTCCCAACAAAATCAGCCCCGTAACCTCTGGCAGGAACGATCCCCTCGAGAAGGTGTACCGGTGGCCCCCCGGCAGCAAACTTCCGCCAGATCATCCCGAAGCTTCCATTCATCAGAGGGAATCCTAATCCTGTCTCAAATCCAATCCTATATGGAAGGATCCCTCAAGTTTTCAATCTGCGTGATCGATGTTTCTGAATATCGTCAGAGGGGAAATTGCGGGATAGGGGAGGGGCTTCCGCAAAAGATCCGTGACGCGTCAAGGCGTCGGTCGCTTGTGGGGTCAGATGCCTCGACGGCGCCAGAGGGGCTGTTAAGCCTTGCGACTTTTCGCTCCTCGATGGCGATTAACCCGAACGGTGATTTGTTGCAGACGAAGGACTTATGGCGCCTCCTTCACCCTCGCCGGCTCCTCCTCAGTTATCGGGAGGCTTGAACGAGATACAAGAAGAGGACAGCGAATGCTCAGAGCGTAGGGAGCATTCCCCGAGGATCGTGTCCGATCTCTTGGGCCCATCGCCGCCGCCCCCACCACCGACTCTGAATGGGCATTCGATCAATGGTAACCGTTCGATCACGTTCAGATCAAACGAAATCAACGAGTCTTCAAGCTGTTGTTCCCCTCGGCCTAGAGAGCTGGGCATTGCTTGAATCCATATAAAGTTTCGGAAGAGGCTCTCATGCGTATTACGATCGACATCCGCCCTAAAGTTTCGCATCGATCCTTCAGGGGGTTCCTCTATGAAAAGTCTGGACGAGCAGTCGTGTAGCTCCTCATGCGACACGTCCCAAGCCGAGGAGAACGTGGCTCGGGTCATCGGAAGTCTCCCAATCACGCAATACATGGGCTCGCCGAGGAAATTAGGTCGTAAGGGTCTCGGCTTGCCCGGCTATCCGCAGCGTGTACGCGTGGAGAAGGAGAAGAAGGATGAACTCGGGGATCCGAACGTCGAGTTTCACGCCGAGGAATATGAGCTCAAGAAAGAAGAAGAAGCGGTGCATCTGCTCAGCGAACTCTTGAACGGGAGCGCGAAAGACGAAGAGGACGGGGATCCGAACGAATTCAATGATCTCGAATACAGGTAAATGAACGGAGTAATTCACGGCGCCTGACCCCTATTCCCGGACAGGCCGAGCATTCCAAAGTGCTCGATCTCCTTCTTAGCCTCGCACAAATGGGAGCGCGGCTTCGAGTAGAATTGGAGGCTGAATGTCAATATTCTCGGAACGGATCGCGTCGTTCCAAAGCGGGCGCTTTAATTTCATCCGCTCGCGAATTCCAGATTATCGTATCGACCGATCGCGGTCCAAGAGGATCGCTCCGAGAAAACCGAAAAGAATTCCTGTGGGAATCAGAGATCGTCTGCTGTTTCGAAGGACGAGCAGCCAGCGAAGGCTTTGCAAAAATCGACGTCGATTCCAGCTTCAGTGAAAATCAATGGAGGGACCACGGCGTCTCAAGACGAGCCCGTGTATGCATCAGTGAGGAAAGTCAGCGACAAGGCGTCTCCTTTGGAATCTTCTGAGACTACGAGCAATAAGGAGATGGTGATGCTCCACGAGAGGGTGAGCCCCCGAATGTCCCGAAATCATCTTCTGCTAGATATAATTCTCGAAGGTATACTCAAACGACCAATCATTCTCTCGAATCTTCACCTTATCCTTACATGGCTCGTTTCTCCTCCAGGTACAGCAGCATTCGCTACAGGTGGACATGGTTGGAGAACTTGACGATTTCCTTGGCATGGACACTTCGATGCGGAATCTAACTGTGTCCCCATCTGTCTCGAACACAGACGACTGTGAGACAGTCGATTCGGACTGCACTGAGGGTGGGTTGGAGCTACGCCGCGAAATTCCCGGTGTTGGTTCCCGGGAAGAAATCTTGTCAGCATTCGATGAGGAACATCCGATCGATAAACTCCGAATGAACTCATCCGAAAAAACATTTTTACCCCGCAGATCCAGATGAGCTTTTGTCGATGGCAAACTCAGGTGGCTCTCGGCTTATGCCCGTATTAGAAGATGGATTGTCTTCGGGGCATGCTAGCGAAAACGAGGATGAAGATACAGGTACAGAAGGAAAAAATCTACTCAAGAGAAAGTCCTCCAGGGGTCGAAGGTCGACCTCTAGTCGGAATACCTCGGTGTCCAGGTCCTCTTTCCCGCTGCAGTCGAGACGAACTCGAATACAGTCTGGTAATGAAAAAGATCATTGGATCGGAAGTTTTGAAATGCGCTGCTCTTGAGGCACGACGCTGCTATTAGCACAGAGCTCACGGCTGCTAACA
This sequence comes from Galendromus occidentalis, assembly GCF_000255335.2. Classification (NCBI taxonomy): domain Eukaryota; kingdom Metazoa; phylum Arthropoda; class Arachnida; order Mesostigmata; family Phytoseiidae; genus Galendromus; species Galendromus occidentalis. The sequence continues at coordinate 458,493 of NW_003805518.1, read as the reverse complement.
ACAATCCGCACCAATGAATTGACACCGACTAACAGGACGCGAAACTTGGATTAGCTGAACGCAAACGATGATATCCGCCCCTTATAACCTCTATTCGGTCCTCTGTTGTGCCCTGGATTCACCCCACAAATTCCATGGAAAACTTAATGGAAGGGAACTTCGAGTAATTTTCTTTCTCTTCCTTCCTCCAGAATTGATGCCTTCCTCAGCTCCTCTGCTTATGGCTGGACACAAAGGTCCGGTATCAGATGCCATCCGTGAGATTAAGCAGGCGATGCAACATTCGAAGGCACAACAGCTGCAAAACAAAAAGTCGACCGGTGATAGTGGTTGCGTTAGTCCAACCGAAAAAAGTCAAAAAGACTTCCGGGACAGATCCTCGTCGCATCAGCAGCAACAACAACATTCGCAACCGGTTTGGGGTCAAAGGTTAGGCGGAGCCTCATTCTACAGCCTCTCTAGCATTGAGAATACGCTCCGAACCCCCGTTGCGTCAATTCAGCCACTGTCTCGTTGTCGTGGCGATCTCGATCTTCATTATTCTTGTTTCCAGGTTGAATAGCTCTGGGCAGACCGGGAACAACAGCACGGGCACCAATGACTCGACTCAACAGGAAGATGGTAAGACCGAAGCTCCTTGTCCGAGCAGTCGCCTTTCGGGGGGTTTTATCACTTGCTCATCTCTCCCCGCCTCGCGTGAAGCATACATATCATCGGGACTTATGCACAGTCTTCCTTGCTTCCTAGACTGCGACACCGATCAGGAGACGGACCGACTTCTAGGAGAGCAGAGATCAGAGGACAACGGCTTCTACGACGAGAAAAGTCAATCTTCTACGGGGAATGTTTCGTCTAACGGCAAGCAGAAGAAGGTTAATAGCAATTCAAACAGCAGTGCCAATTCGTCGAACACCACGTCCAAGGAAGGTGAGCATCGATATCACGCTATACCGTCGTGCGTATCGTAATCGAGTCATCTCGTAGGGCGAAAGGTCTTCGAATTTCGTTTTATCCAGATCTATCCGATCTGTCTGTGACTTAATACCTCGGAGATCCTACCAACACTTCATGAGCCCTCTCTCGCCCGTTATCACCCACAATCTCATGCAAAAAGCAGAGAATATGCTCCGAGCTTATCTATGTAGGTACATCGATGAGCGCGACGAGGTCGGAGTCCTCGAGGCTCTCGATCCGAGCGATTAGACTCGTTCATGTCAATGAGTCGAAAACACCATCCCATTCACCATGGCTTATTTTATACCTTCGTCTTTCCGTTGTGTATTCGACATGTTTTTCCAGCGGGTCTCTCTTCTCGAGTCCCGTGGGCGTCTCCGTACCATCCTTGGGGTAAGAGAAAAGCCTCGCCGTGATTTCTATGGGCTCGCAGTTTTTGGCCGCGGGGAGCGAAGTTGACTTTCGTAATAAGATCTCGAGGATGGATTTCTTCGGAGACATTTTATTTTGAGGGAGCTCCGATGGAGTCGATTCACGGCCCTGGTGGGGAGCGATCGGGAACTTATTGAACCTCGGCAGAATATTGTAAGGAGCATTGATCTGACAGGTCGCAGTCACTTGAATCAGTCAATTCATCCTTTCTTGGTCCTTCTTTTATACATATTTTGCTCCTCCTGAGGAGACTCGGTCTCGCCTCTCAGAATAATTTTCTCTCCAACGCCCCTCCCCCTTCCCCGAGATTTCTGCATCAGACTATTTCAATCTCCTTCAGCGCTCTGAGTGAAGAGCGGCTGGTCAATTGCTTTCCCGATGTTTCCTTGTCGCCCTTGCCCTTATTCGTGTGATTTATGTGCGTGGTTGGGGGTTTTCGTTGTTGCTCTCCATTGAGAGATACGAATACACAGAAGAGCTGACTCGTTGGGCAAGGAAGAAAAATGACGAGCGGATTGAGTTTTGCTTGTGGTAACACGTCTTGCTATTCTTTGTTGCACACTCGCGCACTCCACAACGCATCTGTTCATCGATGTGTCCCAATCAATGGTGAGTTTGCCTGACACTATGTTGCAGCAACTAGAATCGCACTGCTTTGCAAGGTTTTTTAGGTTCACTTCCTGCTGGCCATGACCTGTTTGGAGCCCCCGTAGCCTGACTGAATATAAGACACGCGGTATTGAGGGAAAACTCGAATCCGATAAGGCGTCTCTGTTCTCGAAAGCAAATGTAGGGAATTTCTGTCGACTCTTGCGTAGCTCTGGCTTATCGAGTAATCTCATCGGAGTCAATAGTTTAGGTTCTGATTGAATGAGCGAGTTCAGAGTTGAAGTGATCTACCTAATTCCTTATCATTGTGCCGGAGGTGAATTGCTCACCGAAAAACTGGCATCGGCACTTGCAGAAACTGTGTCAGAGCGAGTGTCCTTTCCAATGCTGTGCAGAGTTCGATTGGGTCGGCTTGATGTTCGTGCTCCACGGAATCGGTCCGATATGCTGGGAGCCGCTCTGCCGTGGAGTCGAATTGTTGTTCACTCATGCTGACAGTGATCCCCGTGATTTTTCAGTGATAATTCACGACCCCTCAGTGCTCATTGAGGGAGTTTTATTTCGCGCACGGTACCTTGGCTCTACTCAGCTGGTCTGTGAAGGTCAGCCTACGAAGGCAACGCGTATGATGCAGGCCGAAGAAGCCGTCGCTAGAATTAAGGTGAGTTCGAGAGAAGCATTCAAAGTACAGTCATGCTGTCCCCGATCCCAGGTTCCCCATGCATACGTAGTTCCTGGATATTATGCTAGAGCGGAAACATCGAAAATTGGTTGTCATCCTCTGACGCTGCATGACTCCGCAAACTTTCGTTCTCCGTTCGGACGAATCGGAAAGACAAAAACGCACAAATTGTGCATCCAGCACTTTTTTCTTTCCTTTTGACCTTTTCCCCCTCTCGGTTCTGGGGAACAAGAACCGACGACGAGTTTGAATTTCAACAGAACTCGTGACTAACTTTGTGCGTTCGCTTTCTTTTACGCTGCTGCGTGAAGTCACTGGTAAGAGTCTCTCACTCACGGTCGTATTGAAATCATTAGACTTCGGACGTTGATGAGGACAGCAATCCGAACAGAACGGATGAACTCCGATGCAGTTTCCTTGAAAATTCGTACGAGAATGACTGATTTTTTCGTAGGGCGACCAGCTAATCTGAAGCGATCGCCTCATAACCTTCATAATTGACGTTCCTTGTGGAGTTCCTAACCTCGTTATTGATTATTAGACTTGTGTAAATGTTTCACCCGGCTGAGAAACTTCCGCGAACTGAGCAGACTCCCCACAGCAGACATTCTAACCTTTCGTTTATTGGAACTTAGGCGCCGGAAGGAGAAACTCAGCCATCGACGGAAGTAGATCTATTTATTTCCACGGAGAAGATCATGGTGTTGAACACCGATCTGAAGGAGATCATGATGGACCATACGCTCCGAACCATTTCGTACATCGCCGATATCGGAGACCTCGTTGTTCTCATGGCACGTCGGAGGCCAGGTGAGATCGATGGTATGTTTCCACCAGGCGTTTTTGTTTCCTCCTCACCGCGAGATAATCCTTAAGACCCAGATCACTCGAACAGGTGATGTCTGTGGAGCCGGGGTCTATTTTCGTTTTTTTTTCAATTCTACTGACGCCTGCTCTCAGACGAATCCGAACTCAATCTCTTCCCTGCATATTCCACAGACCTTCCGGGAACGTCTCCTCCGCCGCACTGTTCTTCCCAACAGTTGGACCTGAAGAAAAAACCTAGAATGATCTGCCATGTCTTCGAGAGTGACGAAGCTCAATTCATCGCTCAGAGCATAGGCCAGGCATTCCAGGTGATTAGAATGATTTCCCTTACACAAGAGTCATGGAATACTGCAGTCAAAACATCCTTGATTCCGGATAATCAAGGAGTCAGGAGGCGAACACGGCAAAGTCCGATGTATCTCCGTGCGTGAAATTTCGAAGAGCCAATTTCTGGATGAATAACCCCCTCTATTGCAGGTCGCGTACATGGAGTTCCTGAAAGCAAATGGAATCGAAGACTCGTCCTTCATCAAGGAGATGGACTATCAGGAGGTGCTGAATTCGCAAGAGATATTCGGCAACGAGTTGGAGATGTTTGCGAAGAAGGATCGCCAGAAGGAGGTTGTCGTTCCCAAGCAGAAGGGGGAAATTTTGGGCATGGTGATCGTCGAGAGCGGCTGGGGCTCGATGTTGCCAACCGTCGTTATAGCCAATATGTCGGGGAATGGCCCAGCCGCGCGTTGTGGAAAGCTCAACATCGGCGATCAAATCATCGCCATAAACGGGACTTCCCTTGTTGGCTTGCCTCTGCCCACCTGCCAGACCTACATCAAGAATACGAAGCAGCAGACCGTTGTCAAGCTGACCGTAGTGCCTTGCGCGCCAGTAGTCGAGGTGAAGATTAAGCGGCCCGATACGAAATACCAGTTGGGATTTTCGGTTCAAAATGGCGTCATCTGTTCCCTACTCCGTGGAGGTATCGCCGAGCGTGGGGGTGTTCGCGTAGGACACCGAATAATTGAGATCAACGGCCAGAGCGTTGTGGCTGTTCCTCACGAGAAAATTGTTAACCTTCTTGCTACTTCTGTTGGCGAGGTGAGCTTCCAATACAGTGCAAAGTACCCCCGCTGCCCGTCTCCCCTCGCCCCCGGCCGGGGCCCATGAATTCCGAGAACCCTCTCACTTCGAAATCCCTTCGACCCTATGCCTCTGGTGAAGCCGATGGAGAGGAGTTCTAAATCGCACCGTTCTCGTTCGTTTCAGATTCATATGAAGACGATGCCGACCTCGATGTTCCGCCTCCTCACCGGTCAGGAGGCTCCAGTCTATATTTAATATGGTGTCGATGGTCGACACCGAGTCCCGAATCAATGGATCTAGTCAGCACTAACAGATTGAGAAGACTGTCTCGACAACGGAGATGCCGGCTCGCCGCATCTCTTATCGACGTGCATTGAGTGATGCGCTTCATCTCATAATTTATTCACCAACATTCCTTCATCAATCCTACTACTACATACTCGATGATCCTTTTGCCACTGTTGCAACGATGGCCCAAGCAGTGTATTGTGTGTATAAGGCGATGCGTGGATGAAGTATTTATTAACATATTCATCGTGGATAGAGTACAGCTGAGAATAGTCATCCTAGCGTCTGCGACAGAGGCACCCGACCACTCCCCCATTTATCCACCAGAGAGGAAACGCTCTAGTCATCCATACCCTAGGCATACATTTCTTTCTGGCACTAACATATCATGCTTAGGCTAAAGAAGGTAACACGGTGATTTGTACGGTCCCGGTCTCGATGATAATGACGACGGATTAACTGCGGAAACGATACCGGAGGCGATGAGAGTCCGCCGAATATTCCTCTCGACGGCTCGTTCTGCATTGTGCTATCGGTCGAGGTGGGGCACCACGGAAGCCGCTGTCTGACCTTTTAGTCAAGCACGCAACGGCACCTGTGGAACCTCACGTTCCCCCGCCTCTCCGGAATTTCGAGCCCGACCAATTGTCGTAAAATGGCTCGATGTACCGTTCTTCGTGTTGAGCTGTCGGCTCATGCTATGGAGCGACGATGAGGAGCTACTCCTTGGAGAGAGCGAGCGGGGGAAGACGAACGGCTCGATTGCCGACCTCGACCCGATGTAAGCCGACGGATGTTCGAGTTATTCTCTTTTTCAAAATCTTTCCGCATTGAATCGATGGGAATCGAGACTTGAGGGCCCGATAGGTTGGTAACTCCGAGCCTAAACCTTCGAAGAGCACGGAAAACCAACCATTCATTATAAATCCACAAAAAGAAGATCTCAACAGAAAAAGAATGACGACCTTGATGAGGATGGTCACTTTGATCAGCTCGATGAAGAACATCGCTGCTACTATACAGTTTGAAATTCTTATAGCATCTTCATCAATACAAGTACTCCAACCATCATTGAACGCTCTATTACATTCATTATGGAAACGCTGATACTTCTACCACAAACTACTACTACGATGATGATGCCCTGAGTGCCTGTACTTCGTATCTCCGTTGAGTGGTGATCGACGGACGTATAAAAAGTCTCATCTAATTGTCTTGTCGGTTTAGCACGAATTTTATCCTGATATATATTGTAACTACCATAATTTCCCTATGGAAGACTATCCTTTGTTTTCGTCATCCGAATCTGTATTATCTTGAGCGGTGAGAGGGAAGCATCTTCCAAGTTCGGAATGAATCGTGTTACTCCCTGCCGTCTTTTATCCTTAGCCTTTTATCCTCGTTTGTATTCCCCTGGCCTTAGGGGCCGAGAAGTCGGAGTTCCCCATGAGTTTGTGATACTTTATACTTGCTCCTCGACGTCGAGCCGCTCCCATTTCCAATGATTGACACTTCGCGGAAGAGTCACCTGAACTCGTCTCTTTTCGGCTTTTGCATCTGTTTGGCTGTCCTTCTTTTCAACAAGCGGCCTCCTCTGTTTCCGCATCCGTTTCTCTGTTTCTCCCGGTTAGCCATTTGAACCCAGGAGAGTGATCGCCACGGGAATGATAACGATCATCGATCACGAGTCTTGATGATGATCGAGCTCTATGGCGATGTCTGTGGACGGCACGCATCACACCTACTAGCAGCTTCCAACTCCGAAGCTTGGGGGATCGTATGTTGTTCTCGACGGTATAGCATTAATGACCAAAAAACCCTTAGATTCGGGAATGTTTACCCTCAGGTCTGAAATGCTGGGAATTTCGCTTTATCACTTGATAAGCGTAAATCACCTCGCGAATCACCCTGGACCGTGATCGTCTGACGATAGTCGTTGTTCTGCCTGAAGCGACGAACTGGATCGCCTTGTATTCGGAGTTGAATCTTTCCGCGTCTAGTGACTCATTTGAATCTATGCATGGACTGAAGCGAGTTCCCACTCACAGAGCGAGAGGAAGACATCGGGATCACTCGATTCCCCAACCATGGCGGGCGCAGAAAATGAAAAAGTTTGAATTCTGCTCTCTAGAGCGCCTTCCGTACCCCGAGGAGGAAACATTCGATTTGCGTGCACGGGAAAATTTGGATTGGAAAAAATTATGTGAAAATTGCGAAAAATTGACGCGACGAGGCCGACGACAGACTCGCCTAGGAACAAACAGTTTTATAGACGAGAAGACGCGGAATCCGCGAAAATGTGCATAAAATCCGAGTGCGAGAGTCTGCTGCTTGTGAACCGAGTGAATGATCAAACGAGCGAGCGAGAGATCGAGCAGGCAGGGGCGGAGACAGCTAGTGCTGGGTATGTTTGCAATGTGACTGTAAGTTATCATCATGCTTGGCCTGGGTTGACTTTGCTCGGGCATTTTGTACGGGAACCGGATCTCAAACCCTAGTCCAGCACCGAGGAAAGAAGGAAAGCTGGGAGTCGCAGATTTCGGATCGAGAAGAACCCAAGCAGCACTTTCCCGATGAGATGAGTCATATGAGGCAACATAGCGAACTTGAGAAACGAGGAGCAGAGACTGCGATAGACGAGCGATGAGAGGATTGAGAAGCTGTCGACCGAATATAGAATAAAACCTAATGATGATGACGACGATAATACCTATAACAATAATAACAATTACACGACGATGCCTAATAAGTTAAACTTGTTTTGAATCAGAGTACTGTAACACTGATGGATTTGAATAAATAGTATTTCATATAAAAAAAAGTCTCGGCCTCTCCATCAATTGAGATCCTCTATCGAAGCGAGCATTTCTTGGGCAGAATCACGGGGTGATGCGGAGCGAGCCCGCACCGTACTCGAAACAAGATATATCTGGCGGGACTAATAGGTTGCCATTTTGAAGGGGCACGGTACGAGGAGGAACGCCCGTTCGACACAATAAATTGTTTATGATTCTCGCTGATATCCGACTAATGGGAGAAGCTTCTAACCTACAATGTGTGCGGGCTGTGTGGACAGATAGGGCGGACTTTCTCGCTTGTCTGAGTGAGTGATGCCTTCTCCATCAACGACGTCCGACGATCCAGGACAAATCGTCGACGCTTTCGCACCTAGGCCCATGGATTTCCTCCGCAGGCGTTCGCGTCCACACTCACAGACTATAGTGGAGGCTCTGTCGAGAGTTGAAACTGGCAGCAACTCACTCTGTATCTTTTGAGCCAACCTTCGCAGCATTGAGATACCAAGGAGGTCGACGACAATGAGATCGCGCAAGAAAAGTCCAGTGCGAGGCATTCGTTCGCAGAGGACGAAAATTCTGTCGGGATTTGAGCCACCTGCGTGGTCTCACGAGGGACCCGCTCGGGCCTGGAGTGCCCATCAACTCCCGAGGTTGACGAGCGCTCGACTGAGCCAGCTCTCGAGGGTCCGACCATTGAATGAGAGCAATTATAATCCGTGCGAACGTCCAAGGATCGAACGGTTCCTCCGATCAGCTACATCTCAATCCCAATGTGCATATCCCAGGTCCATATCGATCATCGCCAACCTCGTATCCACAGGCCCGGGGAGCCTTCCGCGATATCCGGGTCCTGAGTTGGCAGCCGACGCGATGTTCCTAGGCTGAAGCTGGTCGAGCATTCCCCTCCGCGCGACGATGCGGCTCGGGTCCTTGGTGGGGCGTCGGCGTCAATTCTGCAACGACACCTTCCGGGGTCCTGTATAGAGCAGAATCCGATCCCGGTCACCGACCTCAAAATCACTGACCTTATTGTCCCGGGTCCTTCCAAAATTGAGCGGTGGAGAGAGCCAGACGTTGTTGCTTGCGGGTCTGGCGGTCCCTTCTGGCCGACACACCCTCAAGGAACGATAGCTGAGATAATATCTGCACAAGCTCTCCCTGAACGATATTTCCACGAATAAATTTTGGAGCTACACCGATAGCCCAGATTCCGGGCCCTTTGAGGGAATCTCGGAACGATATCGGAAACAAGTATCGCTCAGGAAGGGGAACATCAAAGAAGATCTTTCCCGATGGGAATTTCAAGATACCGCACGTAGCTCTCCTCTAGAGGATCTCAAACCCCCGGGCAGCCAGCCCCGACTCACCGGCTACAGGTAGAAAAAACCAACGGTCAATGTGCTTTCGATCAGCCGCTTGGGACGAGTCGGGTTCTGGACCAGAAATCAGCGACAAGAGCTGCGATTCCCTCAGTCCTTCGTCTGGTTTTCCTCTTGTCTGCCGGGAGGCCTGCGCAAACGATCTTGAGCTTCCGCCGAGTACGAAAAAAGCTCGCGTTCAATACGTAGGATGCCTCCGAGACCGCTTCCGACGCGGCCCGATTTAATATTCATCACAGTCACAGGCAGGCTCATCCGTCAAGCGAAGATACTCCGGAAGAAATTGCTGTAACTTTACAAGGAGCAATATGCCGGAGCCTCATCCAACTCGCGGCGGGGCTCTGAGCTGTCTCAGGGCAAAGTAAACACCGAGGGATTCAAAATAGATGCATAGAGTTATTTCGGGTACGACGATCTCTGTTTACACGGTTCCCGGACTTAACCCCTCTCGAGACCTCCTCCGAATCATGAGACCGACTTACCTGCCGTACCTCACCATTGATTGCTGATATTCCAATTACGATCGTGTACGAATGTTGATACTCAGAACTTTTTGTCGCTTTTTGGATCCACAGGCTCATGTTGACAGCGTGCCCATGTTGAATCATCCGATGTCAATTATCATCCGGCGTCCTCGAGACCTCCTGGTACACTTCTTGCGACCCCCGGTAGCCAACCTCTGCTCTAATCGGAAGGTATTTGCTTCCGTATTCGTTCCCGATCGAGAGCCTCCCGATTGTGTCCAGCGACGTTTGCTAAGAAATCTGACTCGAGCGTTGATGTCTCGACGTGAGACCTTTCTAGTTCTTATACCGTGAGAGAAGCTTCAGGATTCCCTTGCGCGAAACCCAGGTCCAATGTTCGGCCGGTCATCGTCCACGTGATCTGCTCCGGTACTCCGCACTGAAGCGAAGAATCCTCGCTCGAAACACCGCAAACGTAGACACCCGTCTCAGCCTATGACGCTCAGGACCCTCAATCTCGCGGCTATCGCCGCTGAACGCTCGCCAATCTTCCGAGATGACGGCTCATAATCAGAGAGATGTCGTCATTCAATGGTGATGCCTATCGTCGTATGGTATTTATTGATCTTCTCGTGTCCTATATGTACATATAGTCATGAGACCCTGTTTCAGGGGCGATTTCTCAGCAGATCCTTCGGGTTTCCCTTTTTCCGTGTAGCCTATGAGATTCGATTTCGAAATGGGTTCTCTATCGACGAATCGCGCAGTGACAGTCTGAATCACGGATGAATCATGCGATGAATAACACAAGTCCACCGGCTGAAGTGCCTCTCCATCGATCCGCGCTCCAGTATCCGCTCCTCCTTCCAGGCGAAGGGAAACGGACACTCGGCAGCTCGGACGGCGGCCACGTCGTCGGTGTCGACAATGCCCTCCGAAAGGTTCTTATCAGTCACTCACAACAACAATGGATGTGGTCGGTTCTCTTATTGTGTCCGCACTAATATTCTCCATGATAAAAAGTCGTTCACTAATTGAGTTCTTTGCGATCTTTTCAATGGAGCTAATGAATAAAAAACACCAACTCATGACTTGCAGCCGCCTTTCAATGAACATCCGCCGCTGACATCGTTCTCTAAGGCGTCACCGCCACGCCGTCGATCAGCAACTCCGTCTAATCTCGCCCGCTGAGTCTTATCATCGATTTCGACCGGGAATATCTGATCGGTCGGCGTTCACGCACAAAAACACAGCTCGGCGCTCGACGGGGCAGGGGGAAGGGACGGGTACTGGTTCGTTGTTCACGCCTCCATTAATTTTCCCTTACCGTGCATTGCTGAGTGAGTCGCTTGAGCTTTTTTCTTTGTTCTCTGACCAAGTAGAAGGGTAATAGGGGATCCTTTCTCATTTTGCGAACTATGGTGATCCGTTTCCCTCGCCCGGCTCTCACGAACTTGCGCTCCGAAATGGAAGCACGTGCCCGAGGGGTTATCAGGGATGAAGCGAGGAAAAACTTTGCGGACCGAGAACCACTTTTCTTTGATTCCAGCCGACCGGCGCCAACAACTCTAGAAATTAATCGGCCGAGCGAATAGTGTTTGGGAACAACCGTCTGGGTAAGAACACTAGTCCTGTGGAACACTAGATCACCTTCAAGAGCGAGAAAACTTTCGCTTCGATCAGAACTCCTGCTCGAATCGACCCGGCCCGTTGGACTCTCGAGCAAATGAATTCAAATCAAGACGGTCAATCGACTTTTCGTCCCGAATGAGAGCGATTCGAAAAGATTGTGCGCAGACTGAATCTACATATTAGACCCTGAAAATCGTATCTCTATGCGCACTGTTTATGTTGAAATCCCAGAGCACTGTAAGGGATCGTAAAGGTCGCGCCTTCCCCTTAAAGAGCGAATGGATATCTCCCCACCGAGTCGAGCTGATGCGAGAAGCCTTCTGGCCGTTTTATGCTCTCGGCAAATGATCTGATCCCCTGATCGTCATACTCTTCGCGAATCCCACTGGCCGCTGGTATCATCTTGTACCCCGCGACGGCCCGGAGTTCACGGCGCGGCGTAGAACTATCCGAAATCCGGAATTCACACTTTCGCCTGAGACACAGACCCGAGATCAATGCAATTGGGCTCCAGGACCTCAGACCAGGCTTCATGACATAATCCTGAACCGTCGGTATCATTCGATTTGCTGCTGCCATGAGGCGAAGCCCTGCCATGGACTTTGGAGGTTTCTGCGCTAAATCGGTTTCCTGCTCTTAGTGCGCAGCCCCCTAATGAGATTACGTCGAGCAGCGTTGGAGTGCTCCGATCATCGTTGCCAGCATGAAAATTGTGTATTTTAGCGCAGATCCTCGATAGCTCACGCCTGCCGCAAGGATGAGGGCTCTGCGGGAGTTCGTGTGAACCTGCTTGAAGAAGACATCCTTTCGCGGGTCACAATGCTCTATGCTTGTTAGCTTGAGATCACGTCCCGGACGGGACGCTGATACAAATCGGAGTCCATAGCCCGGGCAGGGGGGGGGAACCAGACGGAACGTTGACTTGAAGAGTTCACTCTTTTCTCGACGAACTCGAATTTATCTCGAGAGTAGGCTCCTCGTATCGGTAGTATTCACACAGGGTGATCAAACTCGAGGCATCTCCGAACCTTATATGACGATCAAGAAAGAAGAAAGGTCTGGAGAAACGAGGCGAGGGAGGGGGAGGGCGGAGCTGCGATCAGCTCAAGCTGAGACCCCCAAGGGCGTGAAGAGGGCTTGTCCTTCGCGGACGTGTCTTCGGGACTTTCCGTGGACTAGGGGGTGGAACTCCCCGAGAGCTCAGCGAACTCCGCCTGAGAGGCACATTGGTACATCGGAGCATCTCATCGATTGGGTCGCTCTCAAAATGTCTCACGCCAGTTCTGCCGAGGACCCCATTATGGAGCTTTCCGTCGCATCGCAGAGTGGATCGTCGGGACAAGAATCTTATTGTGCGTATGTATAAAGTCTGTAAATGAGCTCATCGTCCGGACAACTGAGATGCTTCATCCTTCTTTGACCGACAGAGCCCGTGCGGGATGCTCGCGCGGTGTATCCCACTCCTCCGTCATCGATGTTCAATCGGAAGTTCGCAGCTTCACGAAAAATTCCGATCGCCCGAGTCTAGGAGTTATGGACGGTAGACGGAAATTGAACAATCATGGTGTCTAATTCGAGATTCTGGACTTACCGAGAGGCCGCGACCACCCAGAGTCGAGCGGGAGGTCTTCGACGAGGAGCATTGACATAAGACATTGCGGGACTCCGAGGAGCGGGATCTCAAAGACTAGCAATCTCTTCCAGTCAGCCCGGAAGAACCTCGGGACCTCGACGCTCATCGGCCCTAACAAGGAGGAGACATAAAATCAATCATGATCGGAATCTCTGCGGGAGATCCTCGGCAGAAGTCTGCGAGAGTAGTGTCCGTATAGAAGCGAAAGACTCACAGGGCTTTGGATGGTAAATTCTATAGAGGCGTCTGCCTTTTCCTGCAAGGCGACTCGCTTTCGAGGCGGATCTTCTGCTAGCTCATCGTGCCAACTCCATAGAGGTGAGCGAATGTGGAGGATCATCGATACGGAATAATATTCAAGAGAGCAGACTGCGACGGGAACCCTGGTGGATCTTTCGGCGGCAGATGTGGTCTCGATGAGCATGCTCCTCGAGTTCTCTTTCGCATCGATCCGTGGATTGACCGGGGTTGGATTTTGGAACGAGATGCACTGATCCTCGTCCCGCAGTGGATGCAAGTTGCATCATGCAACGCGACGACTGAAAAACAAAAAATCGGACTCAAGGTCTGCGTAGCGTGAATTCCCTTGATGGGACCAGAATACGGAAGAGCCGACCAGTCGAGTTAGGTACATTCAACCGAATAAGTTCGGGGAACGATTAGCATCTCGGACGCTCCCTCAGCTGTGATGCAGGGATGGGCTCAGCACCATCCCCCAACGCGCTCTCTGGGGAATCATTTCAGTACGATACATGTCTCAATTTCAACGAGGGAAGAAACTTCTTCTTATTTTCCGTGCCCTCGCTGTAATGGATACCAAGATTCGGCGGAAAAAAAATAAGGGTAACTTCTCAAGTCGGATATACAGATCCTTCTCCTGCATCATACGGAAAGCCGCGGTTACCACAGCTGTGAATCCCTAGCTGTGGAAGCGTGCGCGGAACGATCCCGGTTCAGCAGCACGGGAGCAAACTTGATCCATGTAAGGGCTCGCGCACCGGGGAGGATTCTGCACAAACGAACACGGTCGAGATCATGCCGGATCCACAGCAGGAGAAGCCCATGCAATCGGGATTCAGAAAGGCGCGGTGACGGCTCAGCGAGAACCGAGCGCTCGTCGCCGATGATTTTGAGGGGAAAGAAAAGCCGATCGCTACTCCAGATAATTACTCCCCGCGGGATCTCTCTCCGAGCGCCAGCTTCTCCATGGGAAACAGCTTCTCAGCACGTCATTTCAAATTGATTGACTCGACCGAAGCGCTCTCCTTGAAGCGCGCAAGTATGTTCGTCAGGTGAGCGGCGACGCTCGGGACTGGATCCGATGGCTTGGGAATGTTAATGTGGGCCGCGGCTGCCTCCGATGTCCTCATATTAAAGCTCGGCAGCACTCGAACGCTTCGCCGAGGAGTCGCTATAAGGAGAGGAAGGAGCTTGCGAGCCTCGTCCTATGTTGCGTCGCGTAGACTCTCCGGGTGAATGGAAATCTCGTCGCCTCGTAAGAGTTCCTCCCCATCTGGAGCCGCCCGAGATAAACGTCAAACTCTCTCGACCCTACCGGGGAGCCCGATCTCGAGCGAAACATTACGCGAAAAATCTGAACATTCGAAGGAAAAGGATCTGACCGCATTCCGAGAATGGAGTGTCGAGCTTAACCCAATGACCATGAAAGCATTCGAAAGGGAGGAAAAAGACTGGGGAAATCGCGTATGCCGGAATTACTTGTGCTCGAGTCATCCCAAACCCAAGCGAGACCAAGCGGTGTGAGGTATATCGTGTCCCATCTATAGGTAGGATTCTGCCGGCCCCTCACCGAGGAGATACTCAAAGAGGTCCCGGACAGATTCCGGTGGTTCTTCAGTTCCTCGAAACCCGGGGTCTCGAGATCGTTTGAGCATCCAAAATTCTCATGGGCCAGAAGGTGTTTCGGAACCCAGGCGCGATTATCCCCGGGGCGGCGCTCACACGCGCTTAGACAGTGAGCAGGTTTCCGTCTGCCTGCTCGTCGGACTCTGTTCGAAGGCGCGCCCCGTCTTCTCCGGACCACAAGTTGTGTTAGGCTTCGGTATTACTCTCTCTTCATAAAAGCCCACATCGATCCCCCGGAAATTCGCCCAGTGGTGAAAAGCGCCATCATCGGGCCCCATGGATCAGTGGAAATTCTCGACGGCAGACGGGGGGAGTTGGCCTAAGTGAATGATCGAGAGCGCGCCTCCCGGAAGTGAGATTATTGGCTTGTTTCCTCTTTCGAGGTAATCTATCAAAATTCCTATCTTCCAGCTGTTCTAAGGCAGTGTTCCGGAAATACCCATTTCCTCTGCTAAGAACTCGGTAGAAGCCTGCTTTCAACGACATCGCTCGTCGCCAGAGCCGGCCACCAGCTGTCAGTGGGAGAATATGATCCGTTTCGATTCGTAAGATGCTGACTAGGTCTGGCAAACACGGAAGTGCGATGGTAGACGAAAAGACAGCAGCCTACGATAATGAGCTCGATCAGGGTCAGTGCCGCTCCGCTTATCTCTTCCCTCTTACACCCTGATGGAAAGTTCCTGGGTGGGATAAATTGTCGCCGAGGATCAATTGTTATTGCTGTGGATTCCTGACCGCCTCGTCACGCGGTCCTCTGAGCCTTTGTTTTTGACGTCGCATCATAGCGTCACGGATCCCGCTCAGGGCTCCCGATTCAATGGAGCTCATCCTCGGCATGGAACAGCTTGGCGAGGAGAGGAGAGAGCTCGCGTTCACCGCGCTCTCCGGAATCATTCCCCCTCTCTGGAGGGATCAACGATCTCTAATCAGACCTAGCTTCCCGTGCGGAACTCTTGACCGCGGGAAAAATGTTTCGACCTTTGAACGCTCATCGAGGAGCTTCCCCCAAGATTTAACCCGTGCACCGTCTCGAAGATCGTCAGTGTCTCACTCTCCGAAATCTGCTTACTTGCGGGAATGGCCGCCATTATCATGTGCCTGATCCGATCCCTGGTCCCGGAACTGTCATTCAACCGTCTAGAACGGACGGTCTGCACTGCTCGCACCTTTGGTACGTGACAGGCAAAGGTCTTTCCGGGTGGGTCTCGTTGAGGCTTCCTCGTCCTCGTCTGATCGTGGCGGCTGATGCCGCTGACAAGAAGCTCATGGGGTCTTCTGCCGTAGCATGACTTTGCGCAGGAGGAGCTGGAAGAGCGCTCATCCTCGACTCCGACTATCGAACACGAGATAACCCTTCGAAATAGAGTAGCGAGTCTCGGCTCACTCAGTCAGTCAGAGGAGCGTAGACGAAAGACTACGGGGTCGCTGACGGACTCGTTCTGACCTACATGTTGAGCCGAAGTCAACCTTGTTAGCGGAAAGCTCTCAACGATCGAAGAACGACCATACGCAGCCGGCTGTTTCTTTACGTACCGTCGAATGACGCTCGTGAATAAAGTGCTCCGGGGTAAATAATCTGGATGAGTCGATGCTCCACGAAAGCCGAGCTGTATCGCGAGCAAAGCCAACTCTCCGAACGCTTTCGACTTGAGTTTCTGCCCTTACTCCTCGAGGAGTAGGGAAGCGCTGACGTAGATGGATAGATGTATAGACCCGAAATTCGGGACGAAAGTCGGTCAGCTCAGATCGAAATGTGGTGGATTCCTCTCCGCAGCCGGAGCAGACTCGCGTCCCGATAGATACGGTATTCCCTTCCGCACCACTTCGACAGGTGGATGTATTCTGCGCATCGATACGGCGAACGGCGGAAGGTCTCTTATCAGCAGCCATTCGGAGGGCAGACACGAGAAACCATTTGGCCCTTCGGCTCTCAGAAGTCGGTCTACTCGTCGAGAACGACTCACTCGGAAGAAAAAACCGAAGTGCCGTCCTGCTCGGTGTGCCTCGACATCTCTCCACTCTTCCATGAAAATCAGTCATGGCTTGATTTCCCCCTGAATTGAGCCTTTCTTCCCCTCAGACACCCCCACCCCCACGCCTAGAGTGTCGAACACATCACATCATCCCTCTCAGATGATCTCGGAGTTCGAATTCTTTGCGGATCGCGGGCCAGATACGCACGAGTCCCGCGATGGGCCTCGCCGAATGGGACAGAGGCCATGTCCCGGAACATCGTCGCGCCTAGAAAGATCTCCCGAGAATGACCCTTTCGATGTCACCTTTGGGACCTGGAAAGGGAATCAATTGGCAACGAGCCCAGACTCCGGCAGAATTATGGGGAATATCGCGCAGCATCCTCCAGAAGGACCTCGTGCCCAACGAATCTCTCATGGCGCGACACCGCGACTTTCTGCTGGGGAAACGTGCCATAGGCTCCGACCTGTTATCCATGCAACGGTCTTCATAATTTTTTTCGATAGCCTCACGCTCCTTCCCGTCCATACGGCGGCAAATCGCCTCCAAGGTCACCGAATACCACGGGCTTCAAGGATCCCGAAACCTCGTTGCTCTTCTTTACGACGGGAACCGCGGTCCATTCGCATGTCTTGACACGCGACATTTGACTGCGACGCCGGTCGCTTCTTTGTTTGGCGGCGGCATTCACTGCGACCGACGGAATTTGCGGGACTCGTGAAATCTGATGATTACTGCAAGTCTGTCCGACGAGGAAATGAATTTTAGAGAGATCGCCAGTGGGGGAAAACTGAGCCAGAGAACATAATTGAAGCGGAAATGCACCCAATGTCCGAGTTGGTTCCCGACGCGACCGTTGACGTTGTTGTCGCTTGAGGAGGGAAAGTTCGGTACTCAGCTGTGAGTGTCACTAGCTACGCGGACTCATCTCATTAGGCTCCAGGGAGGGAATTTGCTCGCCTGCCGGCGGAGAGCAACTTTCGTGGCCGTCACCGGAACAAGCTCTCCTTCGAACGAATGTAGTCAGTCCCGCATTCGAAACCTTGTTCCCGGCATGCATCATGGAGATTCACGGGGCCATTCGACAGAAAACATCCGAAACAATCTCTCGAAAAAGCTTAGAAGGGAATGCAGAGCATCCCGTGGCCTTATCGTCTTGTGGGGCGCTCCCCTCGCAATCGGACTCTGAACTTCAGTCGCACCAAAACAGATAGATATACTGCTCGTGGAGGGGAGCCCATTATTTACCAACAAGGCTGCACTGGCCGGTCGTCGCACAGTAGACTTGCTCGCTGGTCCGCGCAAGGGAGCAAGGCCAACCGGCTCCGCGAGAACTTCATCTCTGAATTTCAGTCGACGCCTGCTGAATTCCTCTCTCATTTGGCTCAGGCAGTCTAGAAAAGACGTCGCCAGATCAGGGGCGCCCTGCGACCTGTTATTTCTGCAACCCAGCCTCTTCGAACTCTTAGATTTTCGATACTCATTGGTGAACTGAACTATTTGCTCACGTTTCGCAGTCTGGTATCGAACCGCATTGGCGCTCCGGAGGTACCCCAGAAGCCGTGGGGGAGAAAAACCCCGCGACGAATCTTGGTCTCAGCGTAGACACTCCTCGTAAGATGTATTTTTTCTCTCGCACGTGAAACAGAACCATTCCCCGCTCTCTGGCGACTCGCGGCGTGTATGACTCTACGTGCGTGCTCTCTGCGGCCTTTGAGTGGAGCGACATTTCAGAGGTCTTGACAAGTTTTGAGAGCTTGCCCTCGGTCAGGACATCCAGCTTTCCGCCGCAATTCGGATTTTATCTCGGAGGAAATACTCATGTTGCGTGAAGACTCTTCCGGCTTCGTCTCGTGTTCATGTCCGCCGCAATATAACCGAGGTGAGCGAAGGAACAATCTGTCGCTAAAGTTTCTGACTGCTCGCAGTTCGGTTTGAGTTCGCTGTCGGATCCACCCGGAGCCATGGAAATCCCGGAGATTTATTGTAAACTCGTTCATGATTGTTGAACCTACTGTCTGCGAGATAGATCGTGTGTGCGAAGCCTCTGACTGGGGACTCACTAAGCCAAACCCTTCCCACGGAACAGCGAAGTATCAGCATTCGGATCGTCAGAGACGATGGCTGCGTCGTCGTCGCAGGAGCTACAAATTTGATTCGTCTCCTTTTTGCGTCCATGAGCTCCAACCTGTGAGACCAAGAGTCGGAAATCACATCTTCCAGTTGGACTGATCTCTTTCACAGAACTCGACCGCCACTGGGCAATTCGATCATTGACGATACGACTCCGTCCGGAATTCGATGGACACTCGGATCATGCAAGTCGGATCATTAGCGCAGAGAGCGTGACGACGGCGACGACACGTTTTTCAAACAAGGAGCACTGACACCAGAGCTGCAACAGGCAATCCACCAGAGATCCGCGATGACAAATCGAATACCCGCCTGTTTTCTCGACTCCGAGCGCTAGATCCACCCGCACAAAGTTCTCATGAGCGTTGCTACGCGGATAGAAAACTGTTTACTCAGTCATTTGCAATATCCGAAACATGTCCCTTGGGCGCGAAACTATCAGTCTCCGTAACGGAGCTATCGCGCTCCGCTTTGTATCAAGATTCAGAATACAAATGGATTCCCTCAATTTCTTGTGGTTCGCTCCGGGGATCCATTGCGATCGCTCGGCGAGCTCGCGGCCGAATTCAGCTTCGCTCCATTTATTTGTGAGCGAACGAATGTGCTAATTTCAGGATCAGTGAATACTTCAACGGGCAGATGGGCTGAGATTCTCGGAGGGATCTCTGGTCTGAATCTCCGGCCTAGGCTAATGATGTCGACTACGCGAGAGCTCGCTCTATTCGGTTTGATGGACGAAATTCTTGAACACTACGCGTCGCCACCGCGCAGGCTTCCAAATGTGCTCTCCGTGCTCAGACACCTGCTGAGACACCGTCCTTCGGGAGCATCTATTTACACACCCGATGTGTTCCGGGCTAATCGGAATCGATCAGGCTCTGGAGGTCAGAGGCGAGTTCGAGGAAAAGTGGTCAGTTTACGCGACGGATACACGCTTGGTCGAGAGCATGAATGATTCAGCGACATTGTTCGCCTCCAGCCAAGTATTAGTAGCGGAGAACAACATCGTTCCTAGTGATTTCAGAGAACAGTAGAACAAGTGCCTCGATCAGCCTTGGCCGAAACTCCATTACGACAACAAGGACACACTTTCAGTGGGAGCGGGATCGGCGTAGTCTCGAAGCGGCGGCGAATAGCGGCGACTGAAGTAAAAGTCTGGACCCCAAACAGAAACAACACCTGTTTTGAGTGGCTTTTAGGAATTCCGTAAGCCAGATGCGAGAACTTTGATCCTCTCGTTCAAGAGTTCAAGGGGGAAAAACTGAATTCGCCGCCAGATGTTGCCTCCAAACAAACGAGGGGACGAGCGAGCGAGCAGGCAAGCGGTCCCGTTCGTTTTTTGTACGACATCCGGGCGTATCGTAAACTTTAGGGTCATCTTCATGAATTTCGATTCGATCCTTGGAAACTTCTCTTCCCTCCGAATTGTTGTCGTTTCTCTCCGGCTCGCCCAGCTCCTGGCTCCTATTCGTTCGAATCACCGAACGGCGAATTCATCGCGTTCAGTTCGAACTTAGTCCGATCTCTGCACGGAAATTCGGTCCTCCGGCGAATTCCTGGCGCGCCGGGAGCGATTGGAATAAGTTCCCGCGCAGCGGGAACATTGTATCCACGATGAGCTCAGGCGACTCTCATCGCTATTCAGTTCGAGGAAGTAGCGCAATTCACAAACGTCCACGCCGAAGCTTCGGTGGATCCTCTTAGCCCTTAGTATAGAGGCTCGCGCACATAGCGAGCGGCCTGACTCCGTCTCGTGGCTGCCCGGCTTTGAGGAAACGATCGATATTATAAACACTGAAAGCCTGTCTCCTACATCTTACTCACGCCCACGTCGCGTAAACAGCCCCTTCCATAAGTTCGAGCGCTTTTGTGAAGTCGAGCTCCGACCCGGAATGTTCGGTCCCTGAGCTACGATCCCTGTGAAGGATCTCAGTCGATGCCTCTACACTGGTCCTACGAAAAGCGAAGCCATTGATCCCATTCTCGAAGCAGCGGCTGAATACTTGACACGTGTGGCGTTGAAGAGCGAATGCAGTGGGGGGCTTCGCAGATTGAAAGTCAGATTCGCCGATACGGGGAAGTAAATCAACTTCGGATCAGATTAAAAAGGAAACGACGACACATCGCCCCGCAGTGGTCACAAGCTCAAGCTCTGGCGCCGATTCTAGTTCTGGCGCCGATCCGAAACATAATAGGGGCACCGGAGACTGCAGATAATATCATCTCTGATCATGGCTTACCGTCGACGTCGTAGGAGCTCATGCCCCCGTCCTGAGACCACGTGAAGCGGAACCAACATTCTCCATGAGGAGCCCGAGACGAGTCTCCATCGAATCTGGTCTGATCTCTGATCCCCGGGAGCAGCCGATATCTCTCGCTTTTTTTGAACGACTTCCTTCGCTATCGAGAACTGCAGATAGGAGAGCAAATGGAAAACGGCAAAAGACGCAAGAGGGAATCGCAGTTTGCGTGAAGGTAGACGGGGCACGCTGGTTTGTCGCTTTTGCTGAGTTGTAATCGATGCCTGGAGAGCTATCAGAAAACACTTTTCTCGCAGAAGAAGGCTCGAAGCAAGGGGACGAAGGAGCTGTGGCGCTCCCCATCCGTTCAGACTCTTGTGTCCACATACGTGACCGGCATAGAGCGTCGGAGAAGAAAGAGTCTTTGAGAAGGAGTAGTGTTCACATCGGATTGACCATTCAACAGATTTCACCAGTCCTCCCCGAATCGCGATCTTCGTGGTTCCCGGTTCTATCGGAGGATGGTCGAATAACAACGTATCGATGAATCAGGAGCTCCCAGGATTTTGATAAACTTTGTCCCCGACTCAGGAAACAGCGCAAGCTGGTCTGCGCCCATTCTGCGGAGATGGACATAGTGGACAGTCTAGCAAAGCGGCTTCTGTCCCAGCCGTGGGATTGTTCACGACCCTCGGTTCTTCCTTGCCTGTGTCTCCGGAGGATGGAGAACTTTTCTATCATATGTCAGGCGTGAATACGGCGGCTGGTCGGCTATTCACCGAAAACTTGTACAACTTCACGCTTGCCGTTGCCTAGATGACCGTCTGATGCATCCCGATCCGAGCGCTCTCATCTGTAAACAGGCGAGAATCTTCACAGAAATGAAAGTTTCGCTGACCGCTCTGAAAGAGAGACGCTGCCGCGCATCGAAATGTAGAGAGCAAGCATGAAATGGAAGGGCGGAAGCAGGTCATCTGGAACGAAGTTGCCGCCCACAAAAGCTCGCATCGATCTCAAGTCACAACCCGCAACTCCCTCGGATCACCAGGCTGTCCCATCCTTCTCTCCCCGCCTTCGTCGGAATCATGTCTGAGCTTGATCAGGTCAATCGATTCTCGCCCGTTTCCAGGTGGAAAATGAGATTCCAACTAGAAGTCATCATCACCTGGAGCAAGTTCCTCGCGAGAGAACAGAAGTAATCTCCAGGCACACCGACCCTCGAGAGAGCTTCGACCACGTATCAGCCTCGCTCAATGGAATTTCGAGATATCCTCATAATGGGGCATCGTGGTATCTCCCCCAAAGCATCGAAATTCCATCCTGGTTTTCGAAGGAATTCCAGCCCGTTTCTGTCAAGGGGCTCCGGGAGGTCGGGCTGCAACATATTTCGCAATCGTCTGAAAGGAGGAAAATTATTGAGTTGCGACCTCCCGGTCGGGTGATCTGCGACATCCTGCGAGCCAAGAACATTTTTGCGACTGAAAACAAAGATCTCCTTTATCGCCCGTTCCTCGATATTGAAGTCCTTGACGGGTGGAGGAGGTCTCTCCCAGGTTCCCGCTCAGAGAACTGAGGGTGGAAATCCAAAAACCGTCACAAGAAGGAACCTCTGAAGCGTCGCCCACCATGGATTTCGACGGAATTTCTGGTTCGCAACCTCTTGAGTCGTGTATTCACGTGGGAAGACCTGTGAGCTGGGAGCTCTCCCCGTTCCGGATACCCGGGCAATCCCCCGGACGTCCCGCGTACCGGATTCCGTCTACCGAGTTAGCCTGAGTAACGAATCACTTCACAGTTCAAAGGGCGATCGGCTTCAAGGGGAATCGCCGCCGGAGTATCGGTTTCCGAGGCGTCGCGTTTAGGAGAAGCATCTCCTGTCGAGACGAGGCCAGGGAGCCCGGAGCTCAGCAAACGGTCCGCTCAATTTGTCAGAAGATCGCGATCAGGGGAAGAAACGTCGCATGCTGCTGTCACCTGTCTATGTCGACAGCGTCCAGGTGGACCTGAGTCAGGTCACCCGACTCGGACTTACGAGCGCGAGTCGCCTTGAGGGTTGGCAACTTTGCCTGTTGTTTGCGTCCGAGTCCTCAATCATAAACTCGAGTAGGTCTGTTCGAACTAACCGACGAAACAGCTTGTATATTTGTCGTTAGCGTAACAAGCATCACACAATTCTCCCGCCTTACTGTTTCCAACGGACGCTCTCGGTCTCACGGTCGCGATATCGGATACCTGAGTGTCCGAGGTCGGATAACACGATGGCAAGACACACGAGAGTGGGCGGACGTGAAGAGTTATGCCTTCGCTCGGGACCTTACGGACGGACAGACGTACAGAAAGACAGAGTGGCTGCGGTCCGGTTCGTCTTCGCACTCGATCGAGGATACCTTTCCACATACTACATATGCATATCGATATCTATTTCATATCGGGCAGAGCCGTTGAGTCCTCATTGATGGGTGCTCTGAGTTCGTCGCAATTAAGTTCTTCCGGATGTAACTCAATCTCGCGCGAATCTTTCTGACAGAGTTCCCCTCCACAGCGGTCCGCGACGCTCATTCGGGCCGCGGAAGAATCCGCTGTGACGGGAACCGCCAACGGATATGCTGCGCGTCGTTGCGACGAACAAATCGACTCATCATTTATATGGCAAGCACTATCTTGAGGCGAGCAGACGATCCCGGAACTTTGTCAATAAATCCCCGACGACGATACGCGATTTTAAGACAGGGCGCGTCATAAAGAACTCAATATGGAGCTACCAGTGTGAAACGGCCGGCCGAGAAGGGACGACCAAGACGGACAAGACACAGACGTCGTGGGGGAAGAGCTAATTGGCGATGCGTGGATGTCGGACGGGCAGACGGCTGGTTGGACGGACGGACAGACGGGGCTTGCTTCAAGCTAAGTGCTGATAATGGAGACCATTAAAAAGTTCCCCAAGTCTCGACGCGTGTGCATACGACACAGCTGTATAGGGGTATTCGACCAACAGACCGACCGACCACGAAAGTCGAGAGCTCCGCGACGATTTTGGGCGCAGAATTTCTGAATGAGCTTCTCGATATCCGATTGGCTGGCTCCCTGTTGCGAGACTCGCCAAATCGGGCTAATCGCCGTCCGATTGGATCTCTTCCCCTCTGACTTGATATACAGCCACCTGAGCGCTTTCTCGCTATCTCACACTCCGGACGTTAGCAAAGCGGTGGCTCTCGCGACGGTCTGCGTGTCGGGCGTTCGCCCCCCCCCCCCCCAGAAACAGCTACGAGCAATACAGGGCGGTGGGCATACGAGTGCATGCAGGAATACATGACATCATTACGGTGGGAGGCCTCAGGCCCTAATACGGAGACCTAATTAGAATTACCTTTGGAAGCTTGACGGATCGGACTGAGCCACTGCGAGCGACGACTTTACCGAGCCAGACGACGCCGACGGGGGGGGAATAATGTCCAGAGGCCGAATATGATATCGGAAACAATTGTCGTCACGCTGAGCATTGTTTACCATTCCAGGATCTCGTTTGGCGCGTTTGGCTTATCTCCGCTTCCGGTCTTTCCCCCCCTTTCTGTCATCATTGTTCTCTCTCTGCATGAGTATTTTCTCGTCAACCCCTTGCCCCGACATTCCCCCTCGCTCTCTTCCTTATCTCGCTCGAAGTTGCGGTGACATCACGCAACGTCTTAAATGGACATCGCGAGATAAGGAACGAACCCGGCAGAGAGCACGAACGGAAAAACAGCCGAGCGCAGACAGCGGACTGGGACACATAGGGATGTTGACGTGAAAACGTCTTTACCCAGGCCCGGGTGACCTGTTCGATGTACTTCGTCATCCAAATAGCCATAACTTGTCGCACTTTGCGGTCTTATATCTCGATCCTCATTCACGCTGGCCGCAAACTGATTCCTGTATCGAAAGGGGAATTTCCGGGATTCCACTCTGAACGAGATCCTGCCGCGAAACGCTACATGGTTGCTCGATGATTTCGGTTTTTCTACATACCCCTCGATCAAGCTCGGAATCTGATAAATAATAGTGAATTCTAGGCTTCTCGTGGGGTTTTGAGAGGAGAATTTTATATATGGAGCTCGATAGAGAGAAAACTAGCAAGATGCAATAGTTCTACTCGATTATTGAGGCGAGGTTCTCTAGACATTCCCTCGAAACTCTTCATTTCCGAAGCTCCCCCAATGTGGAATGATTCGGTCGACTAAACAATGAAGTTTGGCTGCAAACGATGTCTTTGGACCTCGAGTCTGTTGCATCGTAATCGAAAGGTTCCTAATCTGGGAACGCTGGTCTATAATGAGATGTTGATGCATCAGTAAAACAATGCTGTATCAATCCTTTCATCCAAAGAATGTCGACGTCATTCTCATACGGGTCTGCACCTTGCGCGACAACTCCCTCGCTCTACGACCGTCCGATTTGGAAGCAAGCTCACACCAAGCCACATCACGAAATGGATTTCACGGAAAGCTATCGCTCGTCCGGTTCTCACGATGTAGAATCCTCGCGAATTCACCCACCGGAAACAACTTCGCCACCCATAACCCATCCACATTCCAACTCACTATGGATTCCATGTCCGTCGATGCTGAGTCTAACTAAATTCTCCGATGAACGACAACAACAGTAACCGCGGCCTCTCATCAGTCGCAAGGAGGAATCCGCATCAAAAACAGCGCTCAACCGAAATCAATCTAGCCCATGCGGTCGAATAAGGAGGACCAATTATCCGCCGGCAGTCCCGATTGGCCGGAATGAATACCTTTCAGGCACATGACGCATGAGAAATTTCGTCCACCAATACCCTCAAGACGTTTTCACGCATGGAACGGTGATGTCCCTGACATAACCTAGACTGAATTTTTTTTCGACGAAGGTTCGTTCGAACCATCGAGCCTAGGATTTTGATCGCTAATATTCGGCGGCTCTCGCGCCTTCTACGGCCTCCATCGACTTTCAACATCGTCCACGCGCCTCGGGGAATGGGAATGTCGTCGCTGCTCTCATTTATATGTCGAGAATGTATGTAATTAGTTTGAGCGGCCAATTCAGGAATGTAGCGTCGAATGCGTTCGCTTGAGGAGAGAGTGCCTCTCGACGGAGCGCTATACTTCCATCACTGATGTCTCTCCAGCAATAAATTCCTGTTCTACGAGCAGTACTCTCCACCTGGAAAATCACGGCAGCATCAACCGGACGGACGAGCGACATAGAAGCGAAAGCTTCGCAAAGCAGAAAGAATTCAGTCCGACCGAGACAGAGGCGGCTTCCGAGCTCGGAAGTTTAGGCATCTCGCCATAAGTGCCTATGGCTGCTCTTTCCGACGTTTTCCGATCGAGTATATACATATTTTCCTTGTTTCCTGCCTGAAGTTCCTGTTTCAGCTAGCAAGACGCTGGGGCCCGGGAATATCGGGGAAGTATCGAATTGGCGATTAAAATGGGCTCGGCAAACCCAATCTTCAGGACAACATCTTGCTTCCGATCAGATCCGATGACCCACCTACTAGCGGAGTTTTTCCGTCGATGGTGAGAGATGCTCCCACCAAACCGGCGTCGATGATTGAGTGAAGGGACTTTGAGTTTCCGCAGAACTCAGGAAAGGACCACTGGCGGACGATCGGGGTTGGGGCTCTCTCCGCCCATTATGCCTAGTTTCAAGGCCTATTCCTAGAACTTCCAGAGCCTTTTTGTCGGCCTTTTTTGGCATTTTTAAGTGCTCGAATTCCCGAGCTCCGAAGTAATTCAATATATTTGCTAGAAGAGATGCGGGCGAACGAACACCTAATTATAGTGAGTTTACGCAATACACACGGGTACACCGACGAGAGCAAGTTGAATAATATGGATTGAAGAGCGAGCGAGAACTCCACCGCGGACGAGGACCAACGCTCCAGGAAAAGGCGTATAATCAAATGAAGGCTTTATTCCCTATGAGGTGCTCGAGACTTTCAACACAGCCGATTCTCGACCGCCGCTTCCACGCTCCTTTATTCTCTCATCGAGAAACTTTGTTCGCTAAGATAAATTACGAACTAAGTCCTAATCTAAAAATAAGTCTGACACCTCTGATGTGGTTATCTGGCCGGCGAGCGAGTTTCTTCGCAAGCGAACGAGAGTTGCCCCCGAAGACGAAGATAATGAAAGAGAAAACTTATATCGTCGTAACAGCTCTCCCCCGGAGGGGAGAGGAGGAGATGGTGAGCTGCAACGAACGTCCGAGACCATTCACCATTGCCGTCCTCGTCGTCGCGGCAGCGGAAGAGTTGCCGGTTCCATTATCTAGAGCTTCATCGTTTCCAGGCGGCGCCGGCGGACGACGGATGAACGTCTGCGTGAATCTGTCATGTCTGCTGCCGTCAACATCTTCATTGGATGCTACAAGTTTCAAAGGAACGATCGGAACTCACTCCGTGTAATTCGCGAGCGCACGTGCGAAGAAGTTAGCCCACGCTTTCCTATGTGCGGGCGCCGGTTATATGTACTCGGGAATTGGATCCTCGGATTCTCTGGACGATAACTCTGCTGTAGAGGACTCGCGGAACGCGATCTACAGTGGTCAGCTTACGTTCGCGAGCTATTGAGGGATTCGGTGCAGACGAGGGGGAGGCTCCGAGAGAGTCTCGGCGATAGCTTCCGGGAACGAAAAAAGAGTCATCTTGTATAAGTTCCTGGGGAACATCGTTTCAATAGACGGATCGCCTCCCTCAATCCGGGCAGGTGGAGACGTGATATTTATCGCGCAAGCCGATTGGAAACGAATACTGGGGCGCTCGCGCCGTGGTCAGACGCGTAATCGATGAACGCCTGAAGATAGGAAAAACGGAGACTTAGTCAATACGAACGTTTTATCGGAGACGCTCGCCGCGGGGCAGGTTCTCCAGAATGAAGCTTGTCGGGTCACGTAATTTACAAAGTGCCTCCTTCGCCGAGCTGCGAGCGGGCACTATCCTTTCTTGTTAGCAAGTAAAGGAGGGTTCTCGACAAACGGCAATCGTGTCAACGAGTCGAAACTGTGGCCTTGAGCGGTATCCTCTAACAAGATGGACCTTGCTCTATCTGGAATCATTATTTTCGAATTATAAATGGACGGGCTCGAGTCGGCAGTTTCATGACTTGACTTCGACATTTTTTTCACATGACACCTTTTTTTTTCCAAAGGACCTGGACTATTTTGTTCCACTCCGCATACGGCGCGGCTAGTATAAGAGTAAACCATGCATCATTACCCACCGTTTCGAAAGTCTCAATCGATAACCATGAGCTGAAAGAATCAGACCGATCGAAATTCGCTTATGACGCGAAGGAGCCCAGAATAGATGCGGTCGTATTCTGAAGCGGGGCAGATATATATACACGTAGCTCAACGGACGTCAAACAAGACCCGCGAACCTCGATTTCCCCCACGCATATAGTAATACGCTTTTCTCGAATCGAGCTCTATCGCAAATATCATATAATACAATTTATTTCCCTGAGTCCGATGATATATGTATTTAGGTACGTATCTCCCGATCTTCGCGTCATCGACGCTCCCAGCAGATTGATCGGGCAACCCACGCAATTTACGCAGGTTTTGATCGAATCGACTTGCAAACCTCCTCAAATTGTCATTTCATCACCATTAAACTCCCGGAAGCTCCCTGGCGGGGAGACTCGGAACAACACCTGGCACTCAACCGCATCATCCCTGTAACGTACGCCCTCGCCCGGAGACCGCTTCATGAAGTGTCGACTGATTTTCCGGGAAGCCTGCTCAATTCAATCTTAGTCCTCCTCCGAGGAAACGTCATGTACCTACCGCAATCAGAGAATATTTCTCTCACGCAGACACGTATCCGGGTGTCTGCGGGAATTGGACGGCCCGGTGCGTTGAGCGATTACCTGAGAGTGAAAAGAAGAGTCTGCCATGAATTTTTCCACGATTCATATTTAGCTCCTGCCGTCGATGACCGCCCGATTCGTCGTGGTTGCTCGCAGGTCATGCGATGCGCGGATCAGTAGCGCAATTTTCCGGGATTCCTAGGCACCGAGCTCGAGTCTCACGTGAGAGTGAGAGAATTCCTCGCTCTGAAAAGGGAGCTCTGCAGACGATAACAGATTCATCGATGAAATTCTCAATTTTCTCTCCGCATCACGTTTCCCTCAAAAATAGACAGGACTTTCAGGAATCCGACGTCCGGAGCGGAAAACTCTGCCACGGTGCTACTGACTCGGCTTAGCAAGTGAATCCTGAAACTCTCGAGTTGCAACGCCTCACGAGTCAGCAGCGCCGACCATCGAGCCAACGCACCGATAACTATTGAAGCTGCTCCCCTGTAGCGTCAAGATGCGCGGATCGACTGTGTCAATCGAAGGCGCAGCATGCCCATATTCGTATGGCTGGACGGGGCCCTGATACAAGCGTCTCCGGAATCTGCTCTCATCCTGAGGAGTGCTGTAAGTGTTCTTTTCATGGCCGTGGATATAACACGTGGTTCACATAGTCTATTCGAAAAGACGAGGACCAAATTTCCTCATTCCTCCCCATGATATCAATTGGAGGTTGAGGTTGACCAGAGCCCGCAAGAAGTTTTCGATTCCGAACCCTAAAGCGGATATAGATCGACCGAGAGGAGATCAAAGGAATCAGAGTAATACTGCGATGCATATAATGAATACCAATTCTACATCGGAATAATACTCGAGGCTACCACCGCTACCACTCGTACCGGTATCCTCTAGTTCGTCCCCCAAATCCACATCGTTTCTATTGTCGCGTGAATCCCTGATCCTTCTGACGATGCGGAGTCCTTGAGAGGGAGCTCGCCTTTTCAGCTCTTCATAGAGACTTTCGCCGACCCTCCGCGGGATTCCTACTTTGAAGAGAGTTTGACCAACGTCGATGCTGCGTCGAAAAGTTTTTCCACAGGATATGGTTTTGACTTTCCTCCCTCCGCGAAGTGTCTCTCTGTGACTGGCCCGGCGCCGATACAGGGAAGCCGTCTGCGTCATCGTGTGATAAGCTACAGTTTCTCGGTCACCAGCCTCTTCCTTCCTGACAAATCATTCCAGTGGATAATTTTTCCATCACTTACAGGGGCTTCTACATCCAGAAGCTGAGAGCTTGATTCGAGAATGGACCCTCATGCCGATGCCGCAGTCAAGATTTTCGAGAGCTTTCGACTCGAATCTGAGTCAACTTCTTTTGATCTTCAGAATACTCCGAAGTTGTTCCTTCGCCTCCGAAACGAGGTAAATATCGGGACCCTAGCGAAACCGACAAACCTTCTCCTGGAGCGCGGTACCGCCGCGCGCGAATCGAAGCTATATGAAGTTTCACGGAGACAAAACTCCGAATCGTGAGCAAACGTCTGCGACAAATAGGAAGCGGATAAAGTTGGATAAAGTGGATAAAGTTCCCGAAGAACTTTTCTCGAACGGCCCAGAGAGCCCTTCCGGCTCTCGTTCCCTCTCTTCGAGTTGGGAAAAACACGTTTCCGAATATCTCGGGGAACATCGAATAGCGATGAACGGAATAAAATCTGTTTTCGTTATGGTCGAAACTCGGATCAAAGTCTCGGGTCTTCCCGGTACGAAAAGTTTCCTCCGCCCTGCACCTCCATCAGCAGCGCACCCTGCATGTTGCTCGAGTATTCCGGCAGAACAAGCCAGGGCAGGCTGGAGATACTAGGAGCGGGAGGTAGGCAAGCAAGCGAGCAGAGTAGAATTTGTGAGCAACTCGTGGTAGCTCGAGTCGCGAGGAGAGACCAGTCTTCGGTGCTCATCTCAGAGGATTTTGTTAGACGCTCTTCCGGCCAATGATGCACGGCTTCCAGCGCTAAGACAGGGGATTCCAGAAGCAGGTTCAGGCTCAGGAACTCTCCCGAAAAACAGGATGAGATTCACGATTTATCTAAAGGCGAAAATGCAGTGGAGAGCCTCATCAAGGCAATCTGCAATCCATAGAGAGATATGTCCTGCTCGACTGGATATGTATATCAACAGGTTCATCGGAATCCGAGCATATAATTTCGCGACGCTGTGCGGACGAGAGAGCTTCTCTCGAAGATTGGGAGAAAATATTTTAAGGGTGATACTCAACGAATGCCCTGCATGCGGCCAGACATCATTCAGGGGACAGCCGAGGAAAATTCGTCGGGGCGCAGTACAAATTATAGTTCGTCTGCTCCTGTCGAGGGATATTCTGCGCGCCCACAGGCACGGGTTGAATGAGATCAAATCCTCTTGCTTCAGTGCTGTCAACGATTGTCATTCCAAGATCTTTCCGCGACGTGGCGATCTTCTCCGGCAACACGAGTGCCATGTTCGCGGGGTCCCGACAAGATCCTAGACGAAACTGTGCACTCCCGAACAGGCACGGCTCGGCCATCTGAAATTTTTCCGTATTCATTTTTCCCAACTGCGAGCACGTGTTCTCGACAGGGACCTCAGAACGTCAACTTCGGTGGTACAGAGATCTGAACTGGGTCGTCAGCTTCTCAGTGTTCGGATCGCTCTGGAGAGGGCGTGGTCATCGATCGAACAGCGCTCCGAAAGATGTTTTATCGACGAAAATATCTGGTCGATATTCGCGAAACGAGTCCTTTGCGTCGAAAAAGCACGAAATAATAAAACTTTTCCGAGCGGTTCGCGGGTTGTAGCGCCATGGTCTCCATCGATGACTATCGCATCTTGAGGGAAGCGAGACAGCCGCTTCCACAGGTGCTTGTCGGCTGATCACATGGAAGAGAGAATCGGACGAATCTCGATATATTTGACAGATGATATGCATTCTTCTCGCTCCGGCGGGCCGATGGTGGATCATGGTAAGCGTACCTCGGACAGTCCGCAGACGTTCCAGAGGTCCAATCTCACGATTACGGCGACTGAAAGAATTATTCCTAAATCGATCGCAAACTGTGTGGATCGTCTCTTCTGATCAAGAATCCGCACGCACCCATCTGGTCCCGTGCCGAGGGATGGCAATTTCCTTTCACAAGCACGCTCCCCCTTCGACAGGGATACACGCTTTTCTCTCCTCCCTCCAGGCAGAACATGGTTTCCCATGTTCGACTTCGAGAGGGCTCTCCCTGACGATTTGCACGGCACAGGGAAAAAGAGAGAGCAAGCAAGCTTTTGCTCGAAAAACTAGGAATAGCTCTGCCGCAACGATCAGATTCAAGCGGCAGTCTCTAATGCGAAACTTCACCTCTCCGATTTTTCGCTCCCCTAATCCCGCAAAGAAAACTGCTCGATGTGAATAAGGTGATGCTTTGCAGTGGGACCTTACGTCACGGGAATATCCCAGCCTCCCTCGATCTCCCGAGCCCATCGACTATAGGCATGGAGTTAGTTTTTCGCCTTGAATTGATTCTTACGGCCGTGCGGCCATCGAATCTTCCCGAAATCAGGGGAGATGTGATCCCGCTTTGAAACATTCGAGAGGGCCAGATTTTGCCATGGGTTTTGGCGAAGGCAAAACATGGTTTGATACCCGACAGGAAAAAAAACGATCCGGAAAAACATTCCGCCTGGCGGTGCGACTTGGGCCGCTGTGTCTATCGAATCCTTCAATCGCATGTCGGAGCTGTTCGAGAAATGCGTTGTCCTCAAACCTGTGATATCAAACTTCGGCCCGTCGACCGAACCGATACCTGGTTGGCCAACTCCGAACTTCCGAACAGACAGCGTCACCGAAGCCGTCAAGGCGGGCGTACCGCAGAATCGGGGGAAGAATACATCTAGCCGGGGGCATGTAGCGTGTTTGCAGATTGCTCAGCCAACCCGAGGAGTTTTCCGCCGGATGTTCCACGGTCTTTTGGTCGGCTGCTTCTCCGCTCCGCTGGTCGCGTGGTTTCTCGCTCAGCCATCAGACTGTTGTCGCCAAGGCGTTTTTACGCGGCACATTATCCATCGATTTTTCTTCGACTCCTAACGACTGATAATGGATTGTTTTTGGATGAGTCTCTCGGGGGAAGGTCGGCACGTGAAAACACTAGATGGACGTTGACTTACCACTACATACTGGAAGGGCTGGATCCTTGGTTGACCCCCAAGTAGCGATATTTTTCCGGATTTCGAGACTTCCAAAGATCCTCTCGAAGATAAGAGCTCCTCGAGATCGAAGGGCTGTGGTGCGATCGAATGTGTCCCGCGGGCTCATTCAGGGTAATTCAAAACATTCATGCCCTGAGCGCAAGATCCGACTGCGAAGTTCAGCCCTGAATCGGCCTTTCACTCCGGCGAGAAAACTCTGATTGGTCTGAGCATTTGTCACAGCGGAAACTTCAGGTGACGAGACACGGCTGCGGTCATTGACATCGGAGTACTTATGGAGGAACCCCTGTAAAACTAAGCGGCCTCGGATTCGGTGAGCACCAATCCAGTCAGTGATGAGTCATTGTGGGAACTGTTCGAGTTTTTGTGGAGCGTACACGCGACCGACTATGTCCCTTGGGAGAAAGAGCATGCTCTTCCTTAGCGGAAGCGTTCCGGTACTATGTGAGAATGTGTATCACACGCATTGAGACTCTGCGTGTACCGAGTGTGGACGTTCCATGAGGGATGAAGAGGAAATGACCGACGCCTGAAAACAAAAGGAATAAAAATCGCCAAATCCCCTTTTGCGAGCATCCGGGCAAGGGGGGATGGGGATTCTTTGCTCGTGGAGTGCCACGTACTTGTCCTCGGACGCCCCGGATTCGACAGGGATTCAGCGGCATGCGTCCTCATGCGAGAAAAATCGACGTAGAGTTCCTTTACCTCACAGTGCCTCTCCGTTCTGATGACATTCTCGACGCC
This sequence comes from Galendromus occidentalis, assembly GCF_000255335.2. NCBI lineage: Eukaryota > Metazoa > Arthropoda > Arachnida > Mesostigmata > Phytoseiidae > Galendromus > Galendromus occidentalis. Next base: position 424,707 of record NW_003805518.1, on the reverse strand, counting down.
AGCCCGCGAGCTCCTCTCGAAAACTAGCAAGACACCTCTGGACCTCATTCCGGTATGCGCTCGGTTCAGCACTTCTCCTCTCCAGCGTCGTTCCAGGTCTCGCCATCGAGCCTATGACTTCTCCTTCGGAGCCCCCGAGGAAATGAAACGATTGAGCGAAAGTCATTCTCCCGCATTGGAACTAGGTCGAACTCCGAATTCTCCAAAGATAGGTACATAATATTTTTCTCCGGACGAAACGTTCATTCTGGTTTCCTCGTTCCCTGTGTCATGGATGGATTTTCGAAACACGAGGAACTACGGTCAAGACTGCCACGACGTCTGTCGGTTCCTGACTTGACTCGGCCGGTGTCGTCGGCAGGTCCATTATGCTTCCGAATCCGACCATGATGAGCTTTTTGCGCATATGATAAAAAAATAAGACCGTCCAAGCATACATTGCATGAGTTAGAGTCGCATTGAGCAAGGAGATATCGATAATGTTCTGTCGTTTTTAGCCACGTGATTGTATGACGCAGAGGAACCAAGAGGAAACGACGAGTCATAATTGCTCTGGGAGAGAGCAGAGGCCTCGTAGGGAATGTGATCGAGGCCCTCAACTTTCTTCCGCGAGAATCGCTCGTCAAAAAGTGACGCGTTGTATCGCTCTTTAACGCGAACGTCTTCGCTTGCGACAAGCTCTGGATTTTCGGGAAGGGGGAGAATGCGGAAAAATCACAAAGACACGCTTCAAGCGCGTGCGTCCATCCGCGGATGGACGGATCACCGGAGGGAGGTCTCGAGGCTATGAAATGATCCGCCTGTTTCCTCGGAGGTTTGTCGTTTGCTCGAGCAAACTTCTCGTGAGTCCTCGGGAAGATAAAGGATAGAACAAACTTTCAAGCTGTCGGACGGAGACGCAAGTCAGCGGGCACAGCTCATTTCCTCGCTTGAGTCACCGAGTGGAAAGCAGGAAATTGTCAGACTACAACCGCCTCGGCGACAACGACCACCTCTTTCGGTGTTGGGAGCGGCTCACTCTTTCCTCAAACAAGTGTCACGTCCATGTACTGCTTCCCAGGCAGGACTCGTCTCAGGGCTAGACGCAGACCTAGTCTTCAATCACTTCTCTGATCACGATCTTCACGCGCTATTGCGGTTGCTTACCGCCCCGAGTAGTCGCTGGACCGACACTCGACCGACAACAAGTCTCCCCCGCGATATAACCTCGGGGAATCGGAATGAGTCGTGAGAACTCCAACGTTTCATGAGCCTGGTCATTCGGGTCGGCTCAGGGATAGATCCGTGAGGTGACCGGTGACATCGGATGATTCGATGTGAATGCCAACGGCGATGTTTCCGAATTTTTCAGCATCGAGGCCATCGAGCATGAATCAAAGAATCCGATCGAGCACAAGATGATGCTCGGCAATGGATGAGCTCCGTCTTCCGCTTCAGGCAGTAGCTGCGGGGACCCGATTGAAGTTGCGGGGGTGGACGCCGATGCGATCCGTTGTGGTAGCCGCCAGTCGCACGGCATGAGTTCTCTGCTTCTGACCACATTTGGTAGCTTCGGAAGGGAGAATTATGGCCCCGGGAGTAGATCCATCAGATTCAAATCTGCCAGGGTATTCGACGTGATCCATATAGTGCCTCCAGCACGGATTCACGAGCGATTGTGCGTGAGTGAACTCATTCGTGATCGGGAAGGGGGTGCGAGCGAGAAAAAGTTTATTCGTGAGCAGATCATCGAATCTGAACGGAAGGGTTCTCAGTGAACACACGGCTCATCGGTGTATCATCACGCTTACGTGCCGTATCTTCTTCGCAAACAGAGGATTATCAGTGACAGAGGCTCCGCAATGAGTGTCGAACCGCTCGCACCCTCCTTTCCGAGCGGTGAATTTAAGCGATTCACGGTCGACGATATCGGATGGCCATGAAACTTCCATGCGGAGCCATGGTTGTTCTCGTTCTCGATGGTGATAGGACCGAGGAGAGGTGCGGGGTTGACCATTTCCAGCCCCTAGATAGCTATCGCCATTGGACGGGAATGGTTCCGGATAAGCCATGTCTCCTGCGTCGCCGTTCAGAGTTCCATTTTTCCATCGGAGGACACGAGAGCAGGGCCTTCTTTTCGAAATTCAATAAAGCATTCCAGAGAGCCTCAGAGCGGCACTCGGATCGTGACAGACCGTCGTGTAGGTTCGGATCTGTACAGCTGCATCGCTTGACGTCGATTGTGAAAGTTTGCAGACTTGGGAGGATGTCCATCTGCCTTCGAACAGCGGATACTGTGTCACCGGATCGATATATTTCTCGACCGATATTTCCGGAGATTCTTCCTGCTATTTAAGCTGCCGAGGTTCCTTGAAGCAATTATGCACTGATTCCGCAGCTGATATCCTCCCTTGCCTCGCTGGTTCCAAATGAATCGGCATCATCATCCTCGTAACGAGGGAAGGCTATTGAAGCCGCATACGGTCTCTGCAACGCCCGCCCGAATCCCCTGCGGTCATTCGAAGCCAGCCCAGGATGACAAGTTTTAATTACTCAAGAATATAGAACCCCATAAAAGACAAAACCCCATAAGAAAAGATGCCTCCCAGCAGACCTTCTTCCTGTTCTCGGAACACTGCCGAGACTTCGAGACTCCGAGCCTCCGAAAATCCCATACCTCCTTTTCGCCATGCGCCGTATTTTCCGGAGATTTTCGCTTCCAAGTCCGAGGAAGCTCGGCTCAATCCTTCGAGTTCGTCCGTAGGACGAGGAGAACCTCTAATAGTCTCCATCTGTTCCGGAACCTGGACGGGGCGATATGACGCCAGAAAAATATTCGGCTCAAATGTTGTTGACATGGAGCGACACGACTCATCAGATCATTGTCGCTGGCCTCGTAAGGGTGTACCATGGCGAACCGAAGCCAGGAACATCAGTCAGGACAAAGGTACGCAATGCGAAGGGATATATTTACATGAAGGAAGAGGTCCATTAGTTCCTTATCTTCACTTTGGTGCGCAGCGTTAAGAGGTCGACAATTTCGTTTCCGGTCTGATGGCTTGTACACGCAAGCCTCCGAGGAGTACTGGGAATACGGTGGTCTCGAGCGGAAACTCCGGCCGCGGGAAAGAGGAGACCATGAGAGGAATTTCCGCGCAACTTCGGTCCTCTTACACTCAACTGGTAGCTAGTAGCTAGGAGGTTCTTTTTCTATTTAAAATGGATATTCCTCGAGTCTGAAGTCACCTTGACATTCAAAGTCTTCGATTCTCGGGTGGCTCTGCGGTTGAGATTACATATGTGAGTATCGTTTTGCCGGAAATTTCTTGTCGGGTCGAATTCCTCGTCCTCACGGAGCTTACTTGCCATGCCGTCGAGCTATAGGATATCAACTTCCCAGAAAACCTCGATGATCAACCTTTTGAAATCGAAATGGTTGAAGCTATCGGGAACAGGATTCAGCTCGATCGCATGCCATGGCGTGAATACGACCGCTTTGGCGCCCGCGCGCTTCTATTGCAACAAGGACCGATTATTATTCTCCGCCTCGACTCGAAATCCGTCAGGAGACTCTCAGGCTCTCCCGATCTCACAGAATTCTCACGCGAGGGCGGATCGCGAAGCCGTGAAGCTCACGCGAGCATGCCCCGTGCATCCACCGTCTCGTGCGAGGAAAGTCCTCTGAGGAAGTGTTCGAGCCTCGAGCACAAGGCATTCATCTGGGGCTTGGCTTCACCATATAATTAGGACAGACAGTGATCCAGATTCGGAAACCGCAAAGACGAGGCTGCAATCGAGGAACGCGGCTTTGGAAAGGTTCCGCAGTTCGGCCTTCCCGCGTTTTTCTTCTTCCTCATGGGAGCATGAGCTCGCTGACCTTGGAACTCGCTTCCGGTTTGGATTCATTTTTCACTGTGAAAGCTGAACTATTCATTGTGTACCCAGCTGAAGCGAATGGTCACAACACGTCGACGAGCACTCTTGGAGAGCTCGCACCGACCTTGCTGCTGCGACCGCTATCCTCGCGGCGAGCAGACTCGTCACGAGCTCTATATTAGCGAGCTGGCCTTTTCGGAAGCGTTCTTGAAAGCAGACAACTTTACCGGAATTGAGCGTCCGCCTCCAACGGCATCGACTAGTAGTCGACGGGAGAGCACAAAGTCGACAGAGCAAGGTCCTGTTCGTCCATGAAAAATGAATGTCGGTGCTCGAGCCTCGCGCATCGAGTCGAACTTCCTGACATCTTTGAATTCTTATGAGCGCGAGAAAAGTCGGACGATTCTATGGAACGATCCCAGTGGACCTCCAGGCTATAGAAGCGCGAATTTCCGGACATCTAACATGAGCGAGACGCTTTTTCGGTCGAGGGAGGAACGAGGAGTCTCTGATCGTTTCCGGAACGGGAACTCCCGCGTCGGGGGGAACCTCGGGAGGACCAACCTAAATATTTGCTGGAGGTGAGCTCAGATTTCTTTCAGGCGTATGCCCGCCCGCGTGTTCCGCCTCATCGATAGGTTCTCTGTTTCGGAACGCTTCCGGCTCATCGGTCGGTCGTTTTCGGTCCGTTCGTTGCTTGTCAGTTTGCTTCCCAGTGAGCTGTTCGAACGTCGACGCTGTGGTTGGGAATGATGACAGCCAGGAGTCCCGGAGGAAGTGAGCAGCCCGATCGGGAAGATAAGTTGATGCCTTTCGAAACCGTCGATTCCGGGGAACCGAAAGCACAGGTTGTTGTTACTGGAGCGCGAGGTCATTAGCTGCGAATGAAGGTCGCCGGCAGGATCCTCTGGGAGTCATCAGCGAGAGATCTCCGGGCGGAAGAGGAGCGTCAGCGACTATTTCCAATGATGATACATTGAATCATTCATCAGAACTCCCTTTCTCGGAATCAGCCAGTCAATTAAACACATCTATCCATTCAATCACTCCGCTCCGGGTGGAATCTCTCATTTCCATCCAGCTTACATCCTTAACGAGCCTTCCCTCTGTTTGCTGTACGGATGGATTGCCGAATCATGATCTAACGATTCCTCCGTGATCGGAGAAACAAAAAAAAGGGAAAACAAAACCATCGAGGTGGACTCGTCAGGGAAACTCATCCGAAGGCTGACAATTATTATTCGTGATTTCGCCCTTGGACATCGAAGATTGCTAATTTAAAGAAACTCCAGTCGTCCCTACCTGAGTCGATTATGTAGTGAATTCATTTGGTCGACAATCAGCTGAACATCCTTCGTGTAGAAAGAGTAGTGGAGAGGCGGATCTAGAGGCTTAGCCCCCACTAATAAGAAAAACGAAATAGCGTGGGGGCTAGATGGACAAGACATATGTCACCGTTACATCCACCATTGGATTGGGCAATTACGCTTGGGCAGTCCGCGAATCTAATCAAGATCGATCGCAGCGGTCACCCACAATGTCCCGATCATATTCGGAGCAACGGAGGGAGCGCCTGAGGGAGCGACCGATAAATGTGAGCTTCATCACGTCAATCACGTAATATATGGGTATATGGGACCGCTTGATTTTTGCTTGGATCATATAATTACTGGGACCTACCCCCGCCCCCCGAGAGCCGGACCCTGCCTCGGAGAAAAAGTGAGGGTGCGAAGTTCATTTTTCAAAGCTCAATTTCGGCGAGAGCCTCGCTCCCATAACACCTGATTCGATCACAAGTTCAACACTGTCGGCTGCGCGGGAGGAGCTTCCCGAGAGTCGTTACTTGTGGTAGAAGTCGACCACCGCGATTTTCGAGAAGATTTCCTCGCTAACGAGCCCCACGAATAGCCGTACTTGTATAAAATTGCCGGAGGCGGAACCACACCCCTCTTGAAACATTTACTGAGCCAACTCTGGTGCCTACGCACAGTCGACATACCTGCGAGCAGAAAGGGGGAAACGGACATTCATCGCAAAATCTAAACGGAGATAGGACTCGAGAAAGCATTGGGAACTGATCAGAGTTCCCTCTCCTTCGCCCGTTCTCTTGATCGGAAAACGTTTCGTCCGGTTTTCCCCGCCGTTGATCAAAGTCTGATCAGCCCACTGAGTGTATCTGCTCCTGAGGGATGTCGGGAGCTTAGAGAAACATGTACACATGCATACAATGTATATATGTACGTGATATAGTAATCATACAGGGGATGGTCGCAGAATTAGTGATGAGATTCCAAAATCGTGGCTTGCCACAGATGCATATGCTACTCACACAGAATGCTGACTCTAAGTTGCGAATGCTATCAGAAGTGGACAGCTTGATATCAGCCGAACTTCCGAATGCGCAATCCTACCCCCGGCTGTACAAAATCGTATCCACGTGAATGATTCCTCGTCCATGCGGTGAACAACATTCTGGAGCGCCCTGCTTGTTGAAAGGTGTTTGCTCCAAGAGATACCCTAAGACCTATCACGGCGAAACTTCCCTAACCACGGAGGGCTGTCTGAGTATCGTCAACGACAAAACGGCCGCTCGATCTTCTGCAGCGGTGTTACACTGGATAATCACTCCTTCGTGCCGCACTGTCCTTACTTGAGTTTGTTGTTTGATGCTCACATCAACGTAGAGGTCTGCGCCCTTTCCCACGCCATAAAGTATCTTTTCAAATACGTTTACAAGGGACCTGATAGAGCGAGAATCCGACTCCTTAAGGACGCCGCTCCCGCTGATGATGATACACAAGATGAAATCGAAGCTTACCGAGACTTGTGATACGTCTGTGCGCCAGAAGCGGCTCTACGAATTCTCGGATACGAAATGAGTGCTAGAAACGACACCGTTGTCAGACTACAAGTTCAGTTGCTCGGGTTCGAAACCGTTCTTTTCCAAAGCGGAGACGAGGCTTCAGCACTCGGAACAGCGAGGATTCGATTCTCAACTCTCACGGCCTACTCCGACAGAGAAAAAGAGAAGGCGAGATTTGGAGCGAAACCTTGGACGATTCCCAGCTGACCTCTTCGACAGCCGAATCCTCCGGTGTAGAGAAATGCCTGCAAAAATCCTCTTCAAAGCACGACGCTGGGAAGAGAGAAAACGCACTCATTGCCGAATCATTGGCCGTATGTACTTCGTCAGTCCTCAAGATCATGAGCGTTCCGCATTGCGCTTATTGCTGCTTTACGGTCGTGGAGACACCTCATTCGAGGACGTGAGTACAGTTAAAGGCCATGTTCATCCAACATTCGAAGGAGCCGCCCGAGCCAGCGGCTTCCTGAACGAGATGGGACTGGATTCTCATTGCCATCGAGACTTGCACATCGCAACCACGGTCCACCCGGCTCCACATACTCTCGAAATTCGTCCCCGAGAGCGACGCCTCGCCGGTAATATCTCGAATCGCAATATTTTGAAATACCGCTATGCTGCTCTGCTTGGAATAAATCATGTGAGGAATTACACCGAGCTGCTGATTCAGTACGGGGTCACTCTGTCATTGTGTACCGAGGAATGCCACGGTGGATGCTTTGGGAACACAATCTCACGGGAATTCCCCGGAAGTCGACAAGGTTCGCCGGGTTATTCGGATCCAAGCCTCGTAGCAGGCTATATGTGTCACGACCTTTTTCTACGGCCACGTTGTTACAACCCGAGGATAGGGATATACTGCGCTCCTGTGGGCTTACGCCACTCACGCGAAGCTTCTCATCCCACCACGGCAAACAGAAAGCCACAGGAGGTATCGTGCAGGCATCCTCTTCGAAGAGGTCTTGAGCCCGTCCAGTGGCTTCTGATACGTCGTCGGATGTCCTTGCGGCAATTGACGTGTGGGTGCGGGTTCGAACATGACCGAGTTGGAATCTTCGGATCAGTTGGTGCTACGGAGTAGCGTCGATTCCGGTCGGCTTTGATCCCTCCGAGGACAGCCTCACTCACATACCGGGACTCAAGGACGCGAAGACTTTGATGCGGGATGTGGCAGAATCAAACAGAAAAAGACTCGTCCATTGCGTCCCTGGGAGGGAGGCAAGCGTACGCCCAGCATTCCGAATTTTCTCGAGTGTTTCTGCTTTCTCAATCTTGGAAATTCCGGTCGCCTGGAATTTTGGAGAGTACACCGCGGAAGGCGACGCAGGATGGGTAGCGACCAAGCAGACATAAAATGAGAGGAGTCTTCTCGGAGCGGGGAGCCAAGCGTCAGTAGCCTATTGATCCGGGGGAAGGGGATGCGGGGTATCAGATGGCTGCCAGTTGTGCTTCTATAACGCGAGACGCTTCTGTAACATATCGTGCGGATCTCGGCCGCTTGCGACGAGAAACCCGAGACACTCATCGGCCGACCAGTACGATGGGACATTCGCCCGACAGCAGCAAAACATGAACGTCGGGATATCAACTTTTGGAGATGAGGAGTCGCTGTCCGCCGTCCGGCTGAGACCAACTTTTGTCATGTTTGTCGAGAGAGTGGCTCCAGAAGCGAAACTTTCCGTAGGGAGAATGTGACACCAGCTAAATTTCAACCGAACGCTCACATTCGGAAAGAGTCGCGCCACTCAATCGAATCTTCGAGCATCTTTTGTTGTCGGTGTCGCCGCCGCTTCTGCTGTTGCTGCCGTCGTCGACGTCTTCCGCAGCATTCAATGCTCTCGAACGAGGAGACGACTCGAACCGCATCAATGAGCTCATCATGGTCCTGGACGCGTGGGAAATCTGTTCCCGCGGCGGGGTGCGATCCCAGTAAACGTCTGGACCCGAAACTCAATGACAGCGGGATACGAGCTCGGCAAGCGTGAGGATCCGGAAGAGGATTGGATTTGAGGATTTACTGGGAGGAGAGCGAACGACTAGCCGGAGAGACCCGACAAACATTTACGGCCTGCCCCTCGAGAATCCCACGCCTTTCCCCCGCCCTTCCAGTCAAGGGATCAGTCCCGGAATCGACAGGCGAACCGAAATGAAAATAAGGGATTGAATCGTCAATTTCGTTATTCTTATCCGAGATTTCGAATGAGCGCTCCGCTCTGATTATGCACTGCTCCTAAACGACCGACGGATTCCCTCAGTATAAAACAAAGAGTCAATCGAAGTCAGCAGAACTCGTACGAGGCTCTCCCGGCGACAAATTGAAGTCAGCATCTTCCTCTGACGACCTCTGGGAATCGTCCGACTTATGCATAGCAGCGACGGAAGCGAAGATTTCCAAAACTGTTTTACTGGACTCGCGGTCGCTGAGCTTTGCGTTCACAAAAAATGCGAGAGCGACATCCGGAGACTTCTCAATTACCATAAATAATGAGACATCCGCTCAAAGGATGAGTGCTCATGATTGATCTTATCCGCACGTCAACCATTCGAATCCGAGATGGATCTTGCAGCCATGATCCGCTGTCGGAAAGAGTCGTTGACATTCTATTTGTCCTATCTGACCGGGTCAATGAGCCTCGGGAATGATTCCTGCGACGATTGGTGTGTGCGCAACGCGAAACCAAAAGGTTTCGCTGCGCGGGCTTCACTCGCTATACACGTTCGCCGATCCAGCCTGCTGAGCGATGAATGAACAGATCAGAGAGCTGGTGAGCAGGTCGTGGCAATTGCACTGTAGAGAGCTTGTAACTCTTCGGCCTGCAGGAAATGACGGAGTATAATTTCGGGGGACTTGAGTCCCCACCTTCCCAGAGACCTCCGCAGTATTTCCCGACTAAGATCGAGCTCCGATCGAAATATCCCAAACTCAGGCGAGGGCTGACTGACGAAGTCTGCGTAGCGAGGGGCGACGTACTTTCTCCTGCCTCTCCCCCCACAACGGCCAACGACCCGGATAGAGCCGTTCGATTTAATCTTTAGTCTATTCGTGGAATTAGTAACAACTTCTCCAAGACTTACAAATAATTGTGGAATTTGTTCTTCCCTGCAGATCCGCTCCGGAGATTACTCGTCCCCCCGCCGCTCATTTCTCGCTGCGATCTAAGCTCGCGTGTATCTCTCTCGCGAAATCGCCGAGTTTTGCGCCGAGCCCCCCTGTCCTTGTCTCACAATAGTGAATATCTCGTCCTCACGTAAGATAACTACCGAGAACCGCTGCGGCTGTCGGTATGGGACCCTCATGAACAAATGATTCGTGTCCGATTTGAAGTTTTAACTCATTGTCGGTGAAGCGGAAATAATGTAAGCTCTCGGATCGAAGACTCGGTATAGTCGGGATCTCTGAGCTCCCAATACCGAGCAGGTCGTAGATGGGCTGCCTGTGATGGGACGGTCCTATCGGCGAATTCAATCCGACCTGACGTTTGATCACCGTGAGATTACACAGACACGTAGAGAGTGATGTCACTGAGTGATGTCTATCTACACCTCCTCCCCCGCTCGCCGCAGATTGATCCGGAGGAAAGACTGGATGCCTTCGCCACACTGCAGCTGCGTGATGTCCGACGGAGAAGATCCTGGTTGGGGATCGATCAGACGCAAGAGTTTTTGCGGCAATCAGCGAGGTCTGGGCCGAAATCCTAACGGGATTCCGCTCAGCTCCTGCGGTTTATTCGACCCATCATCACTAAGAGATTGCAGACGGAGACCAATAACTTCAGAGCGATCTATCGGTGCTGCTGCGAGCCGATGCAGGAGCGTGCTCTGGGAGCAAGCAACGGTGATGGGGATCGTATGCCTTAGCGGATTCCGGTTTCGAGGGAATCTTGGGCTGTGGAAGTTCTCCCGAACCGGAGTCAAGAACGTGCCTCGGATCCGGGTAAGCCCTGGGCAATGCTCATCGATCGGAGTTTAAGTAAGAGACTAGCAACGTCGCCGGTGTCAGTTACTCTTCTCTGCTGAATAGAATTCATCCAGCAAATAATTTCACTCGCGTCGGGGATTCGAGCTGTGGGACAGTCCATTCCTCGTGGCTCATGGGATAGCTGATAGCGGCCCGCGGGGCCGAGATAAATCACGGGCGTCCTTCCCACGACCAGCAACTTATTTCTAGTTCGCGACAAAAAGCGGTACTCGGTATTGTATGTGAAGGGATTCGGCGCTCCTCAACGGCACATGGCTCATTCGAGGTGGTTCGGCGCTCCATCAAATCGGGATTACGAGCTAATTCAAGCCGGGCCGATGCGGAGAACCCCTTCCATGTGAACTCCGCTGTGGAAACGGAAGAATCGCTTACGCGAGCTCGCTTTTCATACGTAAAGCTTCTTCCGAATCCATTCCTCAAGTACTTGAACTCATGTCGTTGGTCTCCGACGGAGAATCTCCCGCCAAGAGGAATGAGAGGAATCAGGCTCATGCCTCATGACGTGGCGCGAGAGAATATTTCAGTCACAGGCATCATCAAGCTCGCGAGCTCCGCCCTGGGCAGGTTCTACGTAGGAGAGTGGATTGTGAAGAGCTTCAGTTTCGCTCGGAATTCGCAGTCGGATATCCTCTCCCGACACCGTAAACACAGCCGCAGACGGGGTTTCAGAGGTACCGTTTTTATTGCTACGATCGGGCGAGCCCCTGTGGTCGGGTCTCCAACTAACGGGAAGCGGATCGGTCTAGATCTCCAGCATGCAATGGAAGAATCTTTCCCCTACGGGCGCCCGAAAGCCTGACGGAGATATCGGAGAATAGAGGAGCATTCCCCGTCGGAAGGTCATGCTCTAAGGGACGAACGCTGGTTGAGGAAGCAGGAAGATAGAAGAGAGGCATATACCACAGAGGAGCATGCTTATTGACTGGAATGAATACTGCACACGCCCCGACTGGCCCGGGGCCCACAAACGGCGGAGCAATCTTAATATCGACAGACAAGAATGCTAACAGGTCGATTATTATTGAGGCTTGGAGTCCTTGGAATGGCGCTTAGCTCACGGACCACGGGTGTCGCTTTCATACGCATGATTCCAGGCTTACGTTCGTACAGGGGATGGATCGACGCAGCCTACGTTCCTCTCAGCGTGAAGTCCGCAGCACCGTTCCGGCTTCATTCGTCCATCACTCTCAAGGAAGGCCCCTAGAGGTCCGTCAGTTCCGGAGCAAGCTTCGGTGTAGTCTAGAATCTAGAAACTGAAAAATGAGTGGGTTTCGGCAGCGATCGTCGGCTCCGCAGGCAAGAACGAAAAAAAGACAAAGCAGTCCTCGTTCGACCGACTCATTCTGTTGAAGTATTGTAAATTATTTGGGGTTATGCTCCCACCTCACACCGAGCTTCGTGTAGTGTTGATTTCGTCAATCTCCGATCCACAGCGCCGAAAAGGGAGAAACCTCGATTCTTTGTGACCGTCGAACGTGGCAGATCGAGATACGAACTCGAACCTGTCATTGTCGAGAAAGGCTTTCTCTGTCGAGCAGTCTTGTAAAAATTCTGTCTTTCAGCTCTGAAGATCGGATTGTACCCATCAATAATAGTTTTTTGTCCTTGCCACCGCAGCAGCAGCAGCGGGACGGGGAGCGAGCGTGGGCGCTATCCCATCAACTCGGATCTTGATTCATTGGTACGTAACCTGATTCCTCAATCGAGTACCCTAATTCTTATCGAGTGGCTTCCGGAATTGCAGCTGCAACCCCTGGGATTGCGGTCTGCGGTGACATGCGGCTGCATGCGTCGCGCCTCGCCCGCCTCCAAGCCATCACGCGGGTAGACCTGGGGCTCAGAATTTCAACCTGAGCCTGAGCTTCAGGGTGAACCTCTGACTGACTGAGTGTTTATGATCGACCGCATCGTCAGCAGTGCGTGAGGCTGTGACGACTGATTCTGGTGACACGGAGCTGTAGCTTCAGAGAGCAAAGAGGATGCCTTAGACTCTGGGACCAACTCCCGCTTGAGCGACAGGTTGGCCTGTCTTCGACTCCCTTCGTTTTAAGAGGATGGAACCTATTCGAGCTAAGCATCAAATAGCGACAGCATCATTTACGAGACTCGAGCACGCCCAAGTAGACGCCTCGGTGTGGATCGTCTCGAATCAAAAAGGTTCCAACGTCATGGCAGGATTCCTATAGCGGACCAGCTCCCCGCATTCTTGGGAGTATACGCCGGATGGCACTGTCGAATGGGACGGATAGGCCTTCCATCGATCGGAGGAGAGTGTTGCGAGCGAACGGCATGCCTATCCGTGGTTCCGGTCGAGCGAAACTGTGTCTACGGTAAGAAACGAGAGCCGAGATGAGTCTTCCATACCGGTTGCCTCTGACGCTAGAGCTTCGAATGCTGTCGCAGATGTAAGTCATCCGGTGAGTCAATCAGTCGCAGAGGTTTAGGAGACCGCGATCTGACGGTGGCTCCATACACATCTGGCCCATCATTCGCGAGCAAGCCACCGGAAATATGACGCTCGTCATTCAATTAAACTCCATCATCAGCCGTACACGAGGTAAGTCAACGGCGTATGATTCTGCGTGGCGAGGAAGAGCGTCACTCCGTTAAAAGTTTTATAGGTTCCAAAATCCTTCCATCCTCGGCTCCGGACCCGCACCCGGCCGGAACTGGACGCCGTTTGATCAATGTACGATGGAATGCTCTCTACTGAGCATCGCGGGAGGGAGCGGGGAGAATCCCCTATCGAGCGCTCATGAAGGTTGGGCATGGGAACGACATGACCGCAACTCGTTTGCGGAATAATCGAAGAAGATTCCATGCCTCCTGCTCTCGATGCCAGGGACGCCGACAGGCGCCTAGCAGGCCCTGGACGGGGGAAGTTCGTCATACAATTCCGTCCATCATGTTCTTTTCGCCTGCCGATTGGGAATAGCTGCTCCAATTTCCTCATTGTACGTTCATTATTCTCCGGTCAATATCTCGAACAAGCCCACAAGCGACACAACGCTGCCATCAGTCTCCTAATAACATCCGTTCCGCTCGCGCTTTCATTGTTAGCGCAAGAGAGAGTGCGACCATGCGGTCAAGCCTGCGAAACAGACCCGCTCCACTCGAACGTAATCGTATTCCGGGTCTTGTGAGCGTGGGATGAAGGCGATTCCGAATGTGACCACCTCGCGGCATCGACGTCTAATGCACACAGAAGAAAGTCTACCATTCCAGAGACCCGAAGCTCCTGTCACAGCCGCCGTGGAGCTTTGCGCCGCGCAGCGCCTCGCTTGAGGACGTTTACAATCGTTCGCCTGACTCCAGAGCCAACATCGGAGAAAATCCTGTCGTGTGTCCATCATCGAGGTAATCTCAACAATGCCACCGATCGATCGATTGATCTGGTTCGGGCCGCTCATGGTCCGGAGCGAGTCGGAAATGTAATGAACAATGACTCCTGTCTGCCGGAGCTCTTGGAAGTCCTCGAGGCGCAACAAGCCAAGTTTCTCTGAATGACAAAATACTTTCCCAGATCTCGGTGTGCATACAGCGCGGTTCGTCCGACTGAAACACATCATGCTCGCGCGGTTGTCGATCTAGAGAAAAAAGTAAGACGAAAAAAAAACCGTTAGGCGATCCTCGAAAGCTGCGCCTCTTCGCAGGAATTTCTCATCTATCCGTCTCAATGCGTCACCGCGATGACGGAAGACCCAAATCTGCTTCACTGATCGGACCAGGAAACTCCGGATATACTTCCCGGAGAACACGACAAATCGCACGAAATGGAGGCTGTTGCCCGTCCCTCTTCCCAAGTGCTCGCGTTCAAGCACCTATCGACTATCCACGGCCACGTATTTCACTTGAAATCATATTTCACACACCTCCAGGTTGCTGCTCGTTCACCTTGGGCCTCGGTCTAGCGAGCTCTCCCAGTTTTGCATCGGGAACCACCTCACGGGAATGCGCCATGCACTCTTCTTGGGAATGAATGTATGCGAGGACTGGAGAAGGACCCGGCGCCAAAAGTGAGACAACTTCGGGGACAGAAGTTATTCGTGCGGGACCTCACACGGTGTCCGTGTCTCGAAAAGCAGTCAGGTAGCCCATCGAGCTCTTCACTTCGCACGAAAAAAGGTAAGGCAGGACCTCAAGATCGACCGACAGTGTATGGGGCTCATATGGTTTTTTGAAAGTCATTGAAGACCGTGCCCGTACACTCCTGTTCTGAGCTTCAGGGGAAAACCGGGATCCGGCCGCTCCTCGAAAGGAGTCCTCCGGAGTGGTCGGAACGACCCGGAGTCGTTCCCGGAGATGTCCCGAACCGCAGCGCATGAGGAATGGAGGGCGAGCGCATCGACAGACGTCTCTGCAGACCAAAAGATTAAGGGGAAAGAATCAGCCCCTGTTCGAGCTCTGCGCAAAGGATGAAGGTAAATTCAGGTGAATGTCCCGATGTTCGGCCATAAGGGCTGGTCTTGTCATCTCTGCGGCCGGAGCGAGAGTATTGGAGCAGCGGGCAGAATTCTCTAGTTTGAATCTATCTTCGGAGACCTTGTTTCGTCGTCGTCGAACGACGGGAAGTAGCGACGGGTATAAGCGGAACGACGAGGAGTGGGCGAGATAATCGTCTACGATCTGTGTTGAGGAGGGATTAGGCGGCTGCGTATTGCAACTGTGAATAGAAGCGTTTGGGATCGCACTCGCGGAAGTCAGAACGAAATTAGGCCTTGGAGGCTACTACGGGGCGCCCGTGCGCTCTGACACGAGAATAATCTTCTGCCGATGAATGTTTTCGACGACATCGGGAGTGGGTTTCTGGCGCAGGCACACTCCGAGGGACGAAGCCCTCCTAAAATAGCGGTTTTCCTTCCGAGGCAGGTCCTCGGTTTTCGGGGCCCGCTCGCTTCGCCTTCGGAGAGTCCCTCCCCCCTTCCTCCGCCGAGGAAGCCAATGGGAGCTTGCCGTGGCTCTTCACGAGTTTGTCAAAGAGTAAGAAGAAAATCCTTCCCTCTCAGGGTTGGTTCGACTCCATCCGGAGCCGCAGCCGAACGTACGCCAATGGCGACCTCACAAAGGTTCTTTTACCAATGACGCTCTACCTTGTACAGAGCATCTAAGTCCACAATGGAATATCCTCCATAAATAGAGAGTCCGAGGTTGAGCAGGATGCGGACAGATCCGTTTCGGTGTTTCACCGGGCCGTTCTATGTCCTGGAAACTTCCTGGCCATCATTTGTCTACCCATAGTATTCGTGAATCCATCCTCTGAATCCATGGTAGCGATCGAAGAAGTGATTCGGACCTCAATAGGAAGTCGGAAGCTCGTCAAAAAACCGTATCGGATTCCGCAGGCATCGCCCACAAAAGGCGGGGAGCTTGTCGTCGCGCAACACCGACCACCGAAGGAACCATTCAAAGCTCATACATAAGATGGATCGACATCCTATGCCCGCTGTACACCGGCATATCGAACCCGCTCCTGTTGAAACTAGGCCGCCACGACCGTAGGTGGGACGGCCGCGATCCGATACGTTCGAGACGGCTCCTGGAAAAGCTAGTCGCAATCAAGCTCTCATTTCCCATTATCTACGCAGACTTTCATCGATGTCTCATTCCGTGCTGTCCGGGGTCTCTCGCTGACATCCTCCGACGCTCACAGATATCTCCAGTCGATTCTCCCGCGTGTGGGAGCTTCCTTCTCAGGATGCCCTACAGGAGGTCGAGCCTGATGCCAAGGACTCGACTCGATGGAGTAACTCGTTGTTTTGATATCATTTTCTATCAATAGCCTACCGATGACATCGCCTACCGATAAGCCGACTGCGCGCGCGTCGCGAGCCCGAAGGAACAAGCATAAAATCTGATTCACGGCTCCGCGGAAATCGAGGTCATTCATCGTCAGAAACAAAGTGATTTGTTTATGCTCCGCGGAACGAATAGAGGCTCCTTCGGTCCTTCATTCTGTCATCGAGACCTCGGGGGATTACGCGGCTACGTCCGATGGGCCATCTCCGAAAGGAGAATATTGTCGCGGAATGTCCTCTACCCCAGGCATCTCGGCTCAGGACTCAGGATAGCGGTATTCAAATCGAGGATGCGACACGGAGGATGCTGCTGGTGTCGCAAGGCTCCGGAGATTGCTCGTTCACGTGTTAAGGCTAATTACGAAGCGGGCGAATAAGAAGACGCGATGACCAACAGGTGCTAGTCGCGGGAGAATTTCCGTCATTTTCCGTGAACACAACGTGGACGGACCGGGGTGAGGTCTCCCAGTCAGTGCCCCGGTACCTAATTCGGGACTCGGAATCCGCTCGAGAATTACGACAACGACTTCTGATTCTGATGCATTATTCCCGAGGAAGGGCGGGATCAACTTTTCGTTTCCTCGTCGTCCGCGCCGAGCTGTGGCTCCCCTGCGTCCAAGCGGGAACGCTCGACGGAAATCAACGAAAATTCGTTGATTCACCTCCCGTTTTTACTTCGCTCCCGATGATTACGAGTCTCTCTGCAGTTTTTCTCGCGTCAACACCCTCGGGGATGCATGGACCTACTACGGATCCCGCCTGCTATCCGAGCGCCTCTGCGGCGAAACTCTGAGTTTATCTCGAAACTCAGGAGTTTCGGATGATCAGCCGACCCAGTATGCCGACGAGCCATTGAATGTTTGGATTGAGCCCCGCTAAATGCATTCGGATCGAGACCTATTGCGGAACGCGACCGATGGTTTTTTATCGGTCGGCCGGACCTCGAATCATCGCCCCCTTCACCTGTGTCTATCATCCGAACAGAGTTTGAGATTAGGCCCATCTTCTCTCAGCTAAACTGAATTCACAAGCCGTCCCCCGATCAAGGGTTATAAAAACGTGCTCGATAGACCGTGCATTATCCGCAGAGCAGACCAGTGCGGCGCTCACGCCCTTTTCCGATCTGATCGCCGCCCCGTTTTTCCCTGTCCGCAGAACCGACGACGACGACGACGACAACCACGACAGGACGACCCACCGAAGTCGAGAGGAACTTTTGTTTTAAACGTGCCCTCCGATCCTGGAAGGATCACCCGACGCGAGCTCGCTGCTCGATTCTCTCGGGGGTGTCGTGCGACTGCGACTTGTCGACTTGCGTCTAGAGTACCACCGTCAACACAGCCGGGGACTTTGACAGATTGGAGTCGGGGTTGAATTTTTTCCTGTGAAAAGGCTCCTTCCCCGCGCTACATTTGACGCTCTCTGCATTTTACTGTGGGAGCTGACGAATCGATGGAACCGTCACGGCTCTGTGCGCAATAAGTTCCGATATTCTCGAGCTCTCCGAGACAGTGTCGTTCTCTCTTTCCCTCCATGACTGTTCGCCTGAATCTCCTTTCCCCGAATGTCAAAATGACTTTTCAGCAATTTTCAACTCTGACAGCCGTTCTTCCCACTCTAATTCGCGCCTGAACTCCTGCTGTTACTCTTCCTCGACGTCAAGAGCCAAATTTGAATGGTCCGGTGAGTTGTTCCGCTCTGGAAGCCACGGAAGGAATGTCGAATGAAATTCCTCGTACCTCGGCCCATCGAGTGGATTGATTTTCAGGCAGAAACAATTCATGCACTCAAGGCGAAAGTTCGCTCTTCGACAGCAATTCGATTTCCGAATGTATGATATCCCGAGATAAACCGCAGAGTCATCGCTGACCCTACGGTTTCGGAGTTCTGCGAGGTCATCGGGCGTCATGAGTCATGAGCTGTCCCGAATCGCTGGGAAGACTCCTCGAAGCAAGGTCTTCCGGCCTTCCGTCGCTACTGCTTCTGAATATCGCAAGCGGGAGTGCCATGAATCGGTCACGAGTAAATTACGGAGTGCGTCCCTGCCTCGAGTCCCGGAGCGAATTCGCAAACGTCGCCATTCAGGGATCCACATGCGTACGCTGCTCCCACGACGCGGCTTTCAAGCGCTCACCTCTGAAACTCTGGCTGCTCGTTCGAAGAAGGCTCAGAAGGATGCGGCGATGAGAGGCGCACGGGAAGACAGTCCACTGGAGAACTCTGTCTTTACTGGCAGAGTTCCGGTCGTCGCCGTACATATGGCGCCAGAGTCTGCTGAATACGGAACGGCCAGGTCATTGTCGCACTGAGTCCTGTCGGCTGACTGCTCAGCCTCTTGTTGTAGCGTTGAGACGATCCAGTTTGCCACCCTTGTTTTCGGCAGCATTGTATTCAAGAGCGAGATCCAGGTTCGCTTCCGCGGTTTTTGGCTTCATTCTCCGACTTTTTCGCGGTCAGAGAAACGAGGAAGTGAGAAATATTCGGAACTCGACATCAGCCGACGACTCCTCGCTATCCCGGTTTTCAAGTGACGAGATTCCGGGAAATCTTTAGTCAATTCATAGGTGCTCCAATCATTTTCCCTCGCTCTACCTCCTGGGGAGCCTCTCGGGAGCGACGCGACGGCGAAGACTTCAGAGTTTTCCCGTTTTTTCCCTGGAATTTCCCTCGAGCTCCATCGTTGTACATGAGGTGGGGATGGAGGTGACGTCAATGCAAATCAGATGCACTCAAGGATGAGCACGTGGGTCAAAAAGAGAAAGAAAGCGATTCGTCCTCGGCACTGGGACGGAACTCTCATCGTCGAACTCTCATAGCGGTCGGAGAAACGCTATTTATCTATTCAGCACAATCGTCATTTTTTGCTCCCGGCCCCAGAAATCGGTTCGGGGCTTCCGCAAAAGTGAAGCTCAGAGAGAGAGATATCGAGGACGTCGGAGAATATATCCGAGTGAGTGAGCTGCGAGTTTCAGTAATTATCCAATACACCAAATGGTTCCGGCGAGATGGCCGCCGCTGCTGCCATTCTGGGCCGCAGAACTCAGATTGCACCACTCCCAAGTCCGTTGACCAGATGTCGGTCGAGGAAACAGCTGATGACAATCTGCCGCTCCGCGACGGCCAACGGAATGGAGCGGATCGTCGAGTTGGGTCAAGTGCACTGCGATGTTATCGACTTTCCGCTCGACGGGGCAGCACCAGCGTCCGGTTCTCGTTTGCTCGGCTATTTCTGGAACTCCGATCTCTTTTCGCGGTTATTCAGATACCCGACTTCGGCTCATGTCCAATCTCCGCGCCGCTCAATATCGCGTCGTCTCCGGGGGCTCCCCGAACGTGTCGGGATCTTGTTCTCGCACCACTCGTTCCAACTTTGGCGGTATTGATCTCGGGGAGGGCATTCCCGCCCAAGCCGCTGATCGGCTATCCTTGTAATTCTTCCACAGGCGCCCTCGATTGTGTGATACATCAGTTTTATCCGATAAACCGCTGTGAGGACGATGCGAGCGACATTATTCTCCCATGGTCTGGATCGCGTTCCGGCTGACCCCGGAAACAGTTTCTCTGCGATGCGACGTCCTGGGAAGATTGGAGCGTAAATCGGCTTTAGAAGGAACTGCTGATTTTATCCCGGAAACGGGTTCGCCGATCTGATTGGTCGAGTTCAGCCATGTCGGCGATTGCGTTCCGTCGGCCGAAGTTCCCGGGCTCTGATGCCCATAGCACTCAGAACTTCCCGGCTGCGACTCCAGTCTTCTTCTCTCGGTGTTCCTGAAAAGCTGTCGGGAAAAGTGAATTCCAACTTTCGTGAGCATCCTGCTGCGAGGGACCGCGACCCCCAGCTGTAGCGGTGGTAATCACCAAGAGCTAATTATTTTATCAGAATCATACTCGCGAGAGATCAGATCAGCCGGGTGCGAGCTCGAGCGCTTCAATCCAGTAATCAGGATCAGAGGGTTTTCGGTAACAAGCGATGACGCTTCACCCGAAAATGTTCACTCTCTCCGATGCCGTTCCTCCGCTAATTGGGTGGAACTCTTGATCGGGGCACGTGTCGATCTGCTCCTCTCAAATGATCAGGGCCAGGGCTCAAGGTGGATTTCCATAGCACTTCGACACACGAAATCCCTCAGCCGAGTTCTTCCAAGATTCCTATTGCAAGCGCGTGCGCGCGCTCGCGGGAGAATCATCCACGATGATTCACGGAGTAATTCCCCCGTCGAATAACCCGTGATAGTACCGGCGAATTTCCTGTCCCGAGTAGCCGAGGTTGGCTGGTCGCGCCGGAAAAATATCGAATCGGCAAGAAACGAAATACACGGGGAGTCGCAATTAAATTACAGAACGCCTACTCCTCGCTCTATCCTCGTCGTGGAGATTCTCCTTTTGGAAAGTGCCGACGTCATTGAGTCATAAGCCGGGCTCCGGCGCCTCCAGCCCTCTTTCCGGTCTTCGGTCTCCTGCTCGATATCAGTCCCTTGCAAATCTCTGCTGAAGTACTTGCTGCTCTCGTCCTCTTCAATTGCAGCATTCGAGAGCAGAGCTGCTCATCTCGCGTTCGCTGACTGCTAATAGAGCGTGGGCTTCGCGACAGAGCAGGAAAGGAAAAAACTTGTGATTACCGCGGCGAAACCGACATTGGAAAGGGACTTAATGGCATAAAAACGTACGGAAAGAGAGGGACATTCCGTGGACTCGTCCAAAGGATTCTGTCATCTTGCGTAATCTGAGTTGGTTAGACGGGTTTTGGTCCCGTTCGCCGGGAAATCGAGGTACTTGTCAGGCAAAAATATTATGCTGTCGCTCCCAAGCGTAAAAATAGCCTCCTCGTATCCGGGAGTAAAAACCAGGCCTCTGGATTTAGTGGCGGCGTTTTTGCAAGGCACGACTACTTGAGATCCGTGTCTGGGATCGTATCCCGATTTTTCTCGTACCGAGATCCGAAAGTACGTACGTATGTTCCGACGGCACAGCAAGTTCGGCATCAAGGTCACCGATGCAAATCGGTGGGTATGGGACGCTTTAGGATTCATTCGAGACGATGGTACCCCTTCTCTGGATGAATGAAATCCCGTAAAGTTCACAAAGATGACTTCTTCAACGTCCTGTTAAGAAGAACATACTCAGGGAGGATTGCATTCAATCAACGACCGAATTTTTCTCCCGGAAGGCGTCGAGCCTTTTCCGGGGACGTCATACAAGGCCTGTACATCGGGCAATTTATGTGGAAATCGCCGAATGATCGTATTACTTATCGCTGGGCTCTTATGGCCGCGCTGAATAATGTATGGCTCGTTCGCCTTCGTGCATTGTGGCACGTGCTGGTCAGCCAGCTCCTCCAATCGCCTGCAGCTGGAGTCGACCAGCCCTTCCACTGATTTTCCGAAACAGTTGTGCGGCAACAGCGCTCAAAACATGTGAATTGGTCGCCGAACACTCGCTGATGTTCCCTCCCTTACAATGACCGCGTTCGGACTCAGCGATCTTCCTCCCTGCTCCGAGGAGTTTCCATCGATTTTCATCTCGCTCGATCTGAAACTTCCTATCCTACAATCTGCCGATGCAAAGCGCTCCCATGGAGCCATGCGCTAATCCACAGGGACTGCGGAAACTCTGTCGCAGGCTCGAAAAGCGACGCCTCCGGAAGCTCCACCTAGAGCTTAGCATGAACTCACAATCGGACTTTCAACAAGCGGCTCGAGTGGGATTCATTCGCTGGCAACTGGATGGCGCACCCTATTGGCACCGGCGCGCTGCGAAGGAACTCAGCGGATTTCCACGGTCCCTCGCAATGTCCTGCGCTCCGAATTTCAGGTGACCGGGATCTCCCCTGAATCCCTCGAAATAATGAGCCGCATATACGATGCGAAATAACTGAAATTTGATGTTTGATAATGAATAAAGACATATATGTATGCCGTTTCGGGAGGCTGATGGAGTCCTGCACGAAGAAGAGCAGCATTCCGGACTGGAGCGACGAACAGGAAAAAAAAAGAGAAATTCGGGGGAGAGCACAGAGCGATCAGCGTCTTAGCATATCCCTCGAACCATAGAGCGTTCGAGCGAAGGCTCATCGTGATTCTGAATCGAGCTCGGGAGATTCTCTGAACGAAGGAGAAACAGAGACTTGTCAACTCAGAAACGATGGATTCAATGGGGCAATGCACTCTGCCGACAACGACGGAGATCTCGGAAGAGCCTACACGACTCGATGGCTCGTCGAAGATTGCTCCGCTGTGCGTCAACTTCCGAGGAGAGCTTCCCCGCTGCGCGACGAATGCATACTCATGTGGACCCAATCGCATATTCATGGCGTGTATTCATGTCGGGATGCAAGTGCGCCATACTGAAATGTAGGGCTCGCGAAGGCCAAAGAGCACCTATCCGAGACCCGGAACATTTTCCCAAAAACTCAGAAGGTGCCTTCGATCATGGCTCATGCGGTTCTGCCTACTCTTCTGCCCACTGATCTCCCGGTGAGCCCCTCAGAGAGCTGATTCCGCGCATCTCTTTCTATCCCGGGGGAATTCCAGTCCAGCGCCGGACTTCGAATGATATCTATTTCGAGATCCCTACACAGGGAATTCCGGAAGCTATCTTGTTCTAATTTAGTCAAATATTGCGAATTCCGTCTACGCGTCCCGTTCTTCCGGCCAGGAGACTTTCTCATCCGAGAGGTGTCGGGCTCGTCCAAGGGAATTGGTTTCTCATCGAGTGTTCTCGAAAAAAGCCGCTTTGTGCCACGAGACCATCAAAGAGTTTATCCGTGGCACGTTGCCGTTGTACGTCGAGCGACAAGCTCTCGTACTCAGTTTCGGCATTCACAGACCGCTTGCTCTATCACGTGGAATATTCCCGAAGGTGTTTCCTTGTCAACGTGTGCAACGCTATCATGGAGCAGAGCGCATCGTCGTCCTCGAGGCTGCGTCATTTCATTCTCCTGCTTGAGCTCGGGGGGATCGCATACGTATTCCGTTTTCAGCGTGATTCGGTGGCCGGGGACAGCCCGCAAAAGTGTGTCAGTCCCGACGTACCTGGTCGTTCGCACCCCCTCATCTACATATGCGGTCATTCCGCATGGCTCTAGTCGGTGTTTACCGGACGGTCGACTATTCGTTCCGCTTACGTGCCAGATTTGCTCAGTGCAGCCGCTGCGCCGTGTGAATATGTCATCGGGTCGATTGAATTCAGTTTGGCTCGAGCGAAAACACTGCATTACCGGGCAAGCTTTCAACGTCCCGCCCCGAGACCTCGGCTCGACAATGAAACCGATCACCTTCTAAAACGATATGAGTTCATCGAAGCCGTCGGGGCTCGTGTTTATTATTCTTCGGCGGCTGACGACAACCCCCGGTGTTTCCAGCCTCTCTGAACAGGAGGGATTTAGCTTTACCTTTCGTAAAATGCATTTATTCTCCCGTCCGCTGTCGACTGGACAGCGTATTAGAGGGCCCCGGATTAAGTTCTGAATACTCAAGCATTTTTCACTTCTCCCGACCTGGTGGTAGCCCAAAAGCCTGCTCACGAACTTTCGAACGCTCTAAGAGCCGCTAGTGAATTGAAATGACCCGAGGAAGTGCCAGCGGAAGCGCCGGGTTGGCGGAGCTCACCGATGTCTGGAGATCATGGTGCTCGAAGGAGCAGTATCCTAGAATCCAGCCGAGGGAACCACTCGAGGTCCGTTCAGGAGAAAAGGAAAAGCTCCGGATTTCCTGGATCGGAGAGGGGGCATGAAGTAGAACAAAGAGCTGTGAACTAATGTGCGATCGGGGAGCCAGAGGCGGGGAAACGAGATTCGACGACGAACTACTCTCCGAGCAATGATTCGCAAGCTTCCTAGAACTTTCCATAGCTGCAGACATTTCGCTCCGTTCAACTTTGTCCTACCTCTCGGCGTGGGGAGGGTAGAAAAACTGAGGAAAACGACTCGGAGACAGTTTGCAGACTCAACATCTGATGACTTCCTGCAGTCGAGCCTCCGGATGATCATGAGGTCAATGTTGCAGGAAATTGTGTCTCGGGTTCGCCTATTCACTTCTGAATCCAATCGAGTGGAGGAAGCGGCTAAGGCGGATTCGGACGAATGACGGAGGAGCGCTCGCCGAAAATTGAGGATTCGAGTTTGAGTTTCCACGTGCGTACTATGTGGATTCTCCACAGAGGTCCTGGATATGTTAGGAACTCGAATCAATATAACTATTGTTCTTCCGGCTCCGGGAAGTGGCGTATCCTCGATTCCGCATCTTCCTTTAATGGAAGGGCTTCGGTCAAGCCAGTCAGTCGGTCTCGCGCAGAGAAGTCTCGATGGCATGCGGTAGCTCTCGAAGTACTAACTCGATATAGTTTGTCGGTCAGAAGCGTCGGGATGGGGAAGCTCGCTCGCTTCGAAACTACGTATACATATGATCCTTGGCGGCGATTCGAGACGCGTAAATCAATTAAAAGAGATCATTGGGAGATCGCGGAGGATGATTCCGAGCGAGAAGGCTCTCTCGCGACTCTCATCGTCTCCGGAGGGGTCTGGCAGTGCGCATCGACCTACCCGCCTGCGGAAACGCTTTTGATCGCGAGCGGAGGCAAGAGTTACGAAGAATTCAGTTCCATGGTCCCTCTAGGATAAGCCGCGGCCTGTTTACAGAAACGTTCAGTGTCGCTTCAGGGAAGATTCCGTCACGACTGGAGTAGACGGTAGCGTCCCACAGCTCTTGCCCTCAGCCAATTATCGGTCGGTCGAAAAAAGGAAGCAGGTCTCGTGGGTCATTAGATAGTAATTCTGCTGTGACCTTTGCATTGAAGTCCCGAGAGCTTGATATAGGTACTTCCCCCGATAGAGGGTACTATCTGCAGAGCGGGGAGGAGTGAGGAAAGAGATACAACCTGGGCCAATAGGATTTCAACCATATCACTCCGCGAACCTGACCGCAAGCCCAAAGGGATCGGTGGTCGCAGAAGCGTTGACGTCAGAGAGCAGCTAAAAACTTCATTTTTATACCACACAGATCTACGCGACAGTGTGCCGACGAGGAAGCGAACGAACAGGATCATGGAAGATTGAATTTATGCGAAGTTGTTTCCGATGCTCTACGCCGGACCTAATCATCTGGAAACTCTCGTCCTCGAAAGGAGGAAATGAAGAGAAAAACCGGGAACAAGTTTTCTCAAAAGATCGATGGCTCCGCTATGTATACGAAGACTCGTTCGTTGAAGCCGCATGCTTGATTGACCACCGAGCCCAATAAGAGCGTTCCGGAAATCAACGCCAGACGGATTCGTTCTCACGTCGGAAAGCCGTTCCGAATGCTCGTGGACTCCGGCCTCAGTACTGGGTACTTGTGGCAGTAGGGTCGCTCGAGTCTGCGAGGTGACGGACCGATAGAACCGTCTCGCAAACTGGCGACTATTGGGCGCAGGAGCGAGCAAGGTGGTCGAAGCGGGAGCTGAAGGGTCAAGGAGAGAATTAGCGGCTGCTTGCTCTCAGCTAAAGAGTCATTAGAGCTAATGGAGAAAGCAGATCCTCGCTCGAGCGAGCTCCGATAGCACCGAATCGATATGGAGAATCCACAAGTTCCCTCACTGCCCACTGACCGGCTAACAGTTGGGGGTTTCCTCTCCAGTGGACGCACTCAGGCGATCTCGGGAGCCGCGAATTGTAATGGAAGCTCGGGAAAAGATACACGGCGAAAATCCCTACGCACGCTGAACTCGATGGCTCAGCCCACGCTGTCACGGGGTGCAGAGACCTTGGTCTCGGAGTCGACCAATTGTCATGTAAATTTCCTCTTGATTTCCGACATTGTGGGTTTTTGACAGGGAACACTGCTCTCGGGAACGTAGTCGACGTATGCACTTAACTGCCTCCTTCGAATTCCCGCTCCAAGCCAAAGTGGGCGATTTGTCGACTCCCTCCGGACGACTTTCTCGTGCAATGCGGAGTATCGAATTCTTTTCTGGTAGCGTGGTGTTCAGCCTCAAACGACCACGGGATTCCTGCGGACGCGACGTTCTAGTTGGCCCGACAGAAAGCTCGGAGAACTCTCGGAGGTAGTTACATGCATGTCATGGATGCCATTCGCATGCAGAACTCGTTTGCATTCTCTGAAGCGCGTGGCCCGGGACGTTGACAACTTTGGGTGTAGTCATAACGATTCGTTCGAGGTGGGGGATCCTGTACATTATGCATTACACAAGCGTCTTGGGAACGATATTCGTGCTCGTCTGTCACCCCGGAACGAGGATCACATTCGAAAGCTCGACTTACAGCACTGCGGCTCACTCGTCGCCCGAGTGTTACCGAAAAGCATTCATCCGACCCGATACCACATCTCGCTTCCCGGGGAGAGAATGTCACCGGACAAAGTGCGCTCACGGGAGTGTCAATATTCATCCTAAATCTGGGGGAGAACCTTTGCACCACGCACTGCTCCCTCGATTGCTGCGTCCTATCACGTGTTTTTCCGCGCGGACCTCCAGTGTACACAGATTTGCGCAGCGAGCCAAGTAACTTTTGGAAGCTAGGAACAAACACTCTATTACATTGAACGATTTTCCAAGGTCATATCCGCTGCTGACAAGCTGACCGATCGGCTTGCCTCTGGAAGGATCAGCAAACGGACTCTCTGAGTACCTATCGTTCGCTATTTTCTTCCTATTTTCATTCAATCGCTTTCGGGTCACTGGATGATGGATTCGTGGGAGGCACTTGGATTTGGAGAGATGGTCCATTGCGGAAAAAAACGCGACTATTGTCAAGAAATACCGAATAATTAGCAATCGAAGAACAGGTAAGGTGGTACACGATGATATCGATAAATACCGAATTGTACAACATGAGCCGCAGATCTCGGACTGATCAATCGACCAACGATCGACCCCCCATATACCGATACCTGTACGCGATTATCCGAACATACCTGTTTGCCGAAATCGCGGCTATGTGTCTGACGACAGAAAGCCATCGTCATCGTGGAAGCGCGTCATTGGCGTTCGCTGTTTCGGAGACGATAATTTGCTTTGACCGATGAATGGACCTGGCCCCTGCTGAGGAACAGAGGGAACAGCGGCCTGAAACGTCTTTGCGCTGTCCAAATGCGCAGCGTTTCCTGACGTCATTTCTCCTTCAGCCCCTGACCCGGGTTGGATTCTTGATATTGACTTTTCCGAGTGACGGGACTTGCTGACCACTCCGTCCAAATTGACTTCTCAACGAGCAGGAAGCGAAAGAGTCGCCGAGGCGCACGTGTTCCTCCATGGGCTCGGGCACGAGGCCGTTTCGAGTCTCTTATGTCCATGATGAGTTTCTCGGAGATTGGAAAGTGGAAGAGAAGGCCGTTCCCCTTGAATGATGTCCTCGAAACTGGGCTCGCCCCATGCGTGGGAATACCTAAAAGGGAGGATTTCACGTTCGAGACTATTCAGAAGCCAGTTCTGCTCTCATAATTCCCGCGGGCATAGCCGAGTGGAGACCAATGTGAGTTCTTACTCTCAAGAGACTCATAGAATCGAACATGGAAAATTCACCTGGCTCCGCTCGTCTCCAGGCGCAGAGAGACGGATGCTAGGACCTGACTGCCGCCTCGACCGTGCCGGGGGTCGACGGAAGACTCGGGCTCCACATATCGTTTGGAGTTGCTGAGAGCGATCCCCGATGCTACCGACAAGCTCCGCGTCCGGTAGCTCTCGTCTGCGGATGCTCATTTACTAAGCTCACCGACAGACTCAGTCAGTTATATGAGAAGAAAATATGTGCTCGACAAAGGATTGCCACGGAGCATGACAGAGGCAGCGGGTGAAAATGAAAAATCTCAACATATTTTTCATTTCGTACCAGTGGTGGACATTCGAGCCCGGCTCCTCAGTGAGGCGCCTCCGGTCACTCACAGCGAAGGAGCCGGTACCGGACGATGGACTCCTCTTCCGGCTCGAGCTCACTTCACTTCATGGCGTCTATTTGCCCGCGAACCTGAGTTGAACGTCCGCATGTCCTTGGCTTCCCTCGGGCTCTCTCGATGATGATTTGGCCCATTCGACTTTCGAGTCGATGGCCTGAATTCCACAATACTCATTGCATTTGAAGCGAATTGACGTTTCACATCGCCCGCTTAATTATTATTCGAGATAATGAGGATATATAAATATATGTCGGGACCTAAGTCAACTAATGCCCAATTTCACATCATCCCGAGCGAGGCCTCGATATCGGTCGTAGAATCTAGATAGAGAGGCTGAACTTGTTTTCGTAATGGATCAGGGGGCTTGAATGAATCGGCCGGTTGCTCGGTCGACCGCTTGGCCGTTCTGAACGAGAATACTATGATCGGCTCAATCGGGGCGAGAGTCTCGTCGGAGGGCGCCGCAAAACAAGAGCGAACGAGCGAAGGGGGAAATGAATTCCCTATTTCGATTCGCTCCGTGCGCTTTGCGGTCTAGCGAATTCTGAGAACGAGCCGATCGTCATCGATTGACGTCTCCCCGTATCCGGTCGTCATCGACCCCGAGTTTTTCATCTCGATGAAATCTTCATAGCGGGAATGCGCAAACAAACCGCATGCGCCCTGGACCGATTGACCCATCGACCTTAACACCAACTCACCCTAAAACCCTAAAAGTCGGACCGGCTACGAATTCAGAATCGCATGCAGGAAGTCGATGAGCGCATCATCTAGGCCTGTCCAGACGAACGCTTCGTATGTACAATTCCCATTCCGATCGATGATGGGCGCGAACACTCGGCGGCGAAACACACTGCGGAAGCTTTCTGACTGATGATTGCTATGCGTGGATTTCCCCGCGATGCGTCTCTGTGCATCGACCACATCGCCACGCGCAGCCTCGTCTGTCGGCCTTACAAGGATCTATGCATGGATCCCATTACGATAATCTCCCTTTGGGGAAAACACGTAATTCGCATCGTCCGCCTGGTCGGTCGGTGTCCTTCTGACCCATGGCGCGGCACAACGGGGAAATTAAAACCATTCTTCAATTTGCGGAAAAGTCGTTGACAGACCCCAAATTGTAAATATTGTCGTCCTCCATGGGAACTAGTCCTGCTCCGTCAAGGCCGGCGCACTCCCCGAATTCTAGAGTGAAAGCTTCGGAGACCCAATCGCATTTCTACATCGGCTCAATCGTCATGATACTTGATCGTCGTTTACGCGATCAATGAGCGGCTCACGTCGTGTAGAGCCCGGAGGCGTTCGACCACATTATAACACAACGATAGCTGTCCCTCGGATCAGGTCGCGCCCGACGCGGGCTTCCTTCGTTCCTCGGACGACTCCTCCGCCGAATACGAGCGACTGAGGTCCTGGCAGGCTAGCACAACCAAGTTGCTCTGGTTGTCGATTACATTCTGACGGCCGCACAACGTGGGACACCGGATCAGGCGATCGCACGACAGGCATAGGAGACGATTCGTCAAGACGTCCGATAGGACAGCGGTGAAATTGATGCCATGTTGTCACGCCCAAGCGTGTCCGATCCTGACTTGAGGAACTCGATTTCTGACCCTTGACAGCATTCGCCGCCGGCGTGTAGCCGACCGGCGAGTCCGGACGGACCGGGTCAAGGGCCCTCCTTACGATTCTTCGGCCACGTCGTTGCGTTATCTTCAAGTCCCGATATTATGAAACAATGAAACCCGGGCAAGGTCATAAGAGGACCTCCACCGTCAATTGGAAAATATCCATCGTAGTTCTCTTGGTGCGGTGGCATGAATTCGCGCCTGGAAACGATCGGGTCTGTGCTTCATCGGGATTGGGGAGCGGAGCCGCTGTACGTGCCGCAATGTTTTCCACAAATCATCGGCACTCTGCAGCCGAACGCTCGATTGGAATTAATTCGATTTGTTGCATTTATAGCACTTCGGTTTAAACTACAGCGGGGCTGGCTCACTTCATTCCCTCTCGTAGATCATTTTGGCCTAACTGGATTCTAGCCGGCAAAAGAATCTCGCGGAATCTTCCAGCTCTTTGAGCTTCCGCGAGTCCGATCTGAAGCGGCTGAAGACTTCTGAGAGCATTCTCAACATCACAGGGAGCCGGATGCGCGACTCGGAGGGCTGACAATATGAGAAAAGACAAGATATGATTAATCGAAGACTCTGTTCAGTTTTTCATCCTGCGTCAATTCCTCCAGCTGCTTTGAAGTCATTCATCGACAGCAGCCTCATCGATCGAGTCTGCAGAAGAGGCCTCAGAGCCCACTAATTTCTCGTCAGGGTCCACAGAAATACAGTCTTCGATAGCTCAGCTCCTCCCATAGCGAGTTCGACGGTAAGTGTCGCGCACGGGGGGACGGTTCGCTCTGAGAAGAGCGGACTTTTCACCTGAGAATTAGCACAATGGCTACGAGTTGGGGAACCTTGTCGCTCTCTTTTCCCTCCCAACTTACCGCTGGAAACCCGTCAGCTCGACGTCAAGAACCGGAGCCGAAATCTGCGGACCGGGAAAACGTCGATCGTCTCCAACATATGGGCGCCAATCTCGACCCGGAAAACTACCCGAGAATTGCGCGGGGAGTAGAGGACTGATGCATCTTGGAGGAAATAGTGTAAGAGGGGGACACCTGGGCTTGATGTTTTTTAGAAATCAGGTTAGTCAATGAACTCCGAACTTTCCGGAGTCGGCGGAGACTTTTTCCTTATGAGCACAAAACCGGCCGACCAGATCAGAATCGTGCAGGATCGCGAGATCAGGACGGGAATCTAGCGCGGAAACCATTCCTCCCCGATCCGAGGGCACAGTGGATCTTCATTCCCCAGCCCAACCGAGAGGGGGAGAAAATACATAAAAAATTGTCTTATTTCAACCCCGTTCGCCCCGGTTCAACGGTCACGAGTTGATTCGTTGAATGCGTTGGTGATGGTTCCCACGCGACTTCCAGAGCATTTCATTGGGGCTCTAAATTCCAAGGTGACTCCTCATCATATTTTCCCACCTGAATTCCGATTTGGCCCCTGAGCGTCCCTGCGAATCCTGTCCCGCTCCGGAACCTCAAAGGACCCCGTGGGACGTGTCGGAGATATTGGGACTCCCGCTTGCGAGCGAATGGGATCGAATACCAATCGGTCCTCCTTCCGGGCCCCGCATGATCCTCTTTCCGTCTTGATAGTTCGATCCGACAAGAGTACATAATTCCCTTGAAAAGATGACCGAGAGCCCGCAGATGCTGTACGAAGAGTCGAATAGAATCATTGCGAGTAGTCTCGCGTGGAAAACAAAGGTATCAAGTAGCGAAGGCTTGTAATATCTTTCCCATGGAACATCCATCTGGTCGCCGAGTGTCACCCGACTCGATTTGGCATTGACGTACCTACAATTCATGACGATCAGACGGGCCGGACACGAATACTTCACTTATGGCTGGATCGCAATCGAAGAGCCATGAAACTGTTGTGCTCAATTCAATATGGCACTCGTCGATTACGCTCCCCATTCACGGACATCCAGGGCTAGCAGACGAACATCTCCGGCGGACTCACTCCGTCAGAATTCATTCTCCATCGGGAAGAAAAATCCGCTCCAGTACGAAAAGGGACTTACCCGTCGAAGAACCTTTCAGCTGCTAGTCAATCCCCAATCGTGAGATGAGGACGAAAAATCTGAGAAAAAGGGGAGAATCCCCTGACCGGGAAATTCAAAATTAGGGGATACTTTATCCGGGGAGCATCAACTTCAGCGCATCGAAAAACGAAGTCGCATGTTTCACTTCACCGAGTTGATCGTCGCTTACGATCCTCGCTATTCAGTGCGATGGCTCCGGGGAGAACTGATGGCGTGAAATTGCCGATGATTCAACGCGAGCGACCGTGGGAAAGACGTTTCGACTATTCGCCGCCTCGTATTTTCGCAATAGGGTCTGGTCGTTCTCATTCTGAACGGCGCCGACCGACCGTCTTCGGCAATGAGCCACTTGAGCAGGGACGTCAACGAGTCCATCCAGACGTGTTGCGGATCAGAATGCTACGCGAGCTCGTGATGCTCAAACACCGAAAAGAAGGTCGGAACCTTCTGAATTCCTACATGAAATACCGAATGGAGATGGCGAGGTTGGAGAGTTGGAGCGGATTCCTTTGGCGATGCGAGACGATGTCTCTCGTGCCGACTCGTTCCCGTCTGACGACCGCCCGAATGGGAGATACCGAATGCTCGAAACCGAGAATTCTCGATCGCTCCTCCGACCACATAATTCGCGCCGACATGAGAATCATCCGGAAACGCTCGGCGAAGCTTAGCAGAATTATTGCGGAGAAATTCCATCGGATGCGAATGCTCTTCGGGGAACAGCTACTTAGCGAAGCGCTTGAGGTCACCGACAAGGCTTACCGACGGCGCTTGTCAATCATGGATTCAGAACACGAAGAGGAATTGACTTACCTCAATAAACGATTCGACCGTTTCCGGATCGATCGGCACTGGGTACCGTCGGGACAACTCCCTAAGAGGATTCCGGAGACGAGAAATCGGTCTGGACGTTCGAGGGTCGGAGAGATCGCAACGTCACGAGTACGGGCGCTGAGACCGAATGAAGACTCCAGAGGACTGTCCACGACAAATGATCGTCGAGGCAGGTGTGACCCCAAAATCAATTCCAGGAGCGGGGAAAAACGAAACGCAGAAACAAACCCCAAAACTGTGGGCTCGATCAACCCTCATTGCCAGAATGCCAGACGTTCGCCCATCCCAGCAACTTGTTCTCTGAGGAGCGAGCGAGCGAATGAGCGATCTATCGTGAATGGGGTGGTGGGGGATCTTCGTGCAGGAAAACGCCATTCGGACCTGGAAGATGATGACGAACTCGAACCTGACGCGCGCGCGAGTACCGAGGACCAGCCTCAGCACGGAAAGCAATCGGGAGACGCTCTCGCGGCTCTCACATGCGACGAAGGAATACGACCTCGCACTCTTCCACCGGAAAGAGTGAGATCAGACGACATCGGCTCTCGCCATGGGAAGTCCGAGCAAGCTTCGGATATCCGCGTCGAGACGATCTTCGAGGGGACCACGGCGCCTGATGGAGAGCGTGAAGCGTTCGTAAAGAATATTCCTGAAGACAACGGCTCGACTCGAGCTGGCGGAATCGATGAGGACAAGAATCGAGGCGATCCTCGTTCTAAAACCGATGAACTCGCTTCGTCTAGTCCAAATCGTTCGTCCAGCCGTGCCGACACGAGTATCGTCAGCGGTCCCGAGACTACTATGCATCATGTGCGGGGATTCATCTCGAAGATTCGAGATTATGTTCAGGCATTCTCTAGTTCAGGGGATTGACTTCGGATCAACAGCGCATGGGAGGGGGGAGGATGTTCTCAGTGTCAGTTTTCAAATCGGATATAGAAACGCGTCGTCGGTAATCGTTCATGTACTTTAAGATAGCTCCACCCTGACTGACTGATTTGTGAGCGGCAGAAGCCGAAAGATAGATCAGAAGCCAGTTCAAATAAAATAAAGCCTCGAGGTAGTCTCGCGAATGCTATTGGTTCATTATTCGGCAGCTCCTCACCGAGGAATAACAGAGCCTTGAACGCAGAAGGATTGAAACCACCGAGAGACAACCACTCTTGAGCCCGCATGGGGTCCTTGAAATAACTAAGCAAGCGTCTTATGTCGAGATCTTCGCTGTGGGAGGGTCTCTGACCGAAAACTCCACCGAGAGTTATTTCTTCGAGGTGTATTTTTACGGAGAACTCTTATGCCCGACGTCATTGTTCGAGATGTAGGAGGTGAACGACTGTTGCAGATTCCAAAAACGACTTCGCGCTTCAGAAGAACGTCAAAGGAGAGCGAAGTAAATCGCCGAGCACTTCCAAGTGAGCGAGAGAAGGAGGAAAAAACAGTAGACGAAAATGTTAGCAAGACGAGTACGCATGAGCCCCGAACGCGGAATCAATGAGCATCCCTTCGTCCAGACGTCAGAATGCTTTCTCAGCTATTGTTTGCCGCCGCAGCTCCGATGGATCTAATATAGTTGCTGGCGCTCACGCGAAAAAACGGGTGAACAAATGGGCGAAGGACCGGTCGGGCGGTCCACTAGCGGATCTTGGCTGACTCGGTTTGCTTGTTCATCGACTCTACAGACCTTCACTCCGGCGTTGACTTCCCCTCTTCTGGATGCCGCCAGCTGTGACTGGAGCTGTGACGACAACGACGCCGACTGTTCCCTCACTTGGACTCAGTCAGTCTGTCGCAATAAGCCTGAGTCAATCCATCAGTCAGCTAGCAAGGCGGCCGGCCGGAAGTCTTCAAACTTGCGAACAATTTTTCCCTCGAGTCGCCATCATCGGGTCGTGGGACTCCGCTACGGAAAACTGCAACCATCTAGGTCGTCCGATCATTTCCGAGGAGAGCGCCTTGATTATTTTTTGCTCCAGGTCAAGAAGAGCTGCCACCGGAGAGGGACAGCGGAGATTGGGAGAAGATGAGTAAGGCATCTGGAACTTTGCGGCGAGACGCAGCTTAAGGGAACTTTGACTCTGAAGAGGCCTGAAACTTGACGGAACTTCGCCATTTCGGAAGGTGCGAAGTTTCATTAGGTCAAGCGGCAGAAGCCGGTTGTTTGCATCCTCTCCAAGACGTCTAGGGTGACGATTGGAGGAGTACAATTATTCATTTGCACAAGGTCAATCGACATGTAGTGCTCGCCCGCGTCTCGAGCACCGAGACCGAAGGCGGCAGCTTTTCCCGGAAGTTAAATTCGAGGCTACTTGGGTGATGTATTTTTCGAGGGGTCGCGACATCGTCATGCTCCCGACAGAATCTAATGCGGTCCCCGCGGAGCAAGTCCGGGATACGCCTCCGATTGTCGTGAGCAGAACCTGTCTACGGTAGACAGGTTCTGCTAGTCTAGCGTGGGGCATATTCGTATTCGTGAATACGAATACAAATATTCACGATAATTTTATGAATACGAATACATTCGTATTCATATCCGTATTCATAAAAAAATTCCAAGCTATTCGTACTCGTATTCACGAATACGGAAAGGCCCCCATCTGCTGTCTACCAGGAAGCCATTTCGAGTCGGGATTCGCGGTAAGAGGGTGAATCTCCTCGCCCCAATCTTCTGCCGTCCTGTCTGAGCATCGGCGAGAATCGCCCGCATTGTCAGGTCGGAATCGGAAAACTCTGAAAGCCGCTCGCTGTCTCGATACCTATGGAACCAGATGTGACATGTGACGCCATGGTCCTGAACGGCCTGTCTTTGAGGGGAGTGTTCCTCCCTTTTGTGGTACACTGAAATTCACACAGCTGGAAATTCTCACATTAGAGCGTGTGATGAGAAATCATCCGAACTTCGCGTCCTCGGAACCTTATGGAGACCCCCAGGATAGTCTAGATTCTCTCCCTCCTTCGAGAAGTTTTCCGAAAGGGCTTGAGGGCTTCGATGCGAGGGGTGCCGGGTACGGTCGGATTCCAGCCGGCTGTCGGTCTCTTATTTTTTGACGAAAGATCTCTGCGCATCCTATCCGAGCCGCTGGCGTTGTGGAGGACGACGAGGAGAGCATGGTGTCGACTCCACATTCACGGAGGCATTAGCTAGGAGAGACGACGTCGTCATCCTACCCGAACTACTTCGCGGAATAAGATATCTCTGAATGTGATGGAGGCATCCTGCTCGTCCTCCCCCTGTCGCCTTCGTGGAGCGAATTAGTTGGATTCGTTTCTCTTTTCGATAATTCACTGATCGGGTGCGGTTGCCCTGTTGGATTGGTTCGGGGAAGCCCATTGTCGCGAACCGTCATTCATTTCCACAGCGCATGCGTGAGTGAAATGCAAACTTCGATAGAGCGCCCGATTCAGAATCCTGACAACGGTTGCAAAGCGAGTCACGTGGGGAACGTTGTATTTTACATATGTCTGATACATTATGAAGACCGGCACAGAGACATACGTTAGATCGAGCAGTCGTCACCGACGGCGACGTAATCTTACGCCGGTGAACGAGAATTGCCTATGGAGCTGATCAGTGCTCCTTTCAGCTGGACTGACGAGCGGGTCGTCCTGTACTTCGGTCTCGGTCAGTGGCGCGGCTGAGGTATTGTGACAAAGCGTGCGAACGGCTTGCTTTCAGTAGCGACTTCGAGAGGGTTTTGTAACTTCGGATTGGTCCCGGGAGGAATCACGAAAGTTTGCAGCCGAGCGATGAAGAGAGGTGGAGACTCGGGACGGAATGGAGCTCGTCAGAGTGGACAAAGATGCTGCCAATTGTTAGAGACGCACTCGCTTGGACCCCATACCGTTCGCGTGCGTGTCCAGCGCAACACCCGCTCGCAGCGAGTCGGCATAATAAAGCCCGGCGGGAACGACTTTTCGTGCAGGCAGCCGCTGACCACTTAATTTGCCTCTTTTTAAATGAGACAGAACACGACCTCTGGGCAAATATGTTAATGAGACAAGTAGTTGATTGCTATCCAGCCGGCCATCCGTCCTCCAGCCAGCACTGCAGATAGTCTCGGGAGCTGCGGACCAATTAGGCGCGTTAGACATTTGCTAAGGGTCTAAAGAAAATCAGCGGGGATTACACAGCGCGAGGCGGAACCCCATCGCCGGGTGACCTTGATCTCGCTCAGACTGATTTTTCCTCGAGAGTGCAGCTGCAAGTTTTTTCAATGAACCAACCGACCCAGTCGCTCTCGAGCGGCTTCCGGATATAACGAGAGAATCCATGGGCTTCGTTCTGCCGCCTTTGAGGGAAGAGGAGCTTGCCCTCTGTCTCGCGTCAGAGGGAATTCCCCTGGAAGTGTATTAATCCTCGGAGCGGGAGATTCCGCTCGTGGGGCTTCATCCGCACATGAAACACATCCTCTGGCGGGAAGTGTTCCCGACGCTCTTTTGAGGCAAGCCCCGGCAGGGTCTCTGTCTTAGAAGCGCTTCCGATTATTATCCAGGGACGCGGTGGGGTCAATTTTCAGCTCCAGCGAGTGCGCAGTTTCCCCGCTTGCCTCGTGCTCCGCTCTATTCCCAGCTCGAGAATCATGCTTGGTCGCCAGACTGAACTTCCGTACGAAAGCACACAAGATTGTTTTTAGAATTTCCTTCCTCATGAAGACGGGGAGAGATTGCCAGCATGATATCATGGCTGGACTCTCGATGCGCGACGTGTCTGCGTGCTCCATATACGTGTGATGCAAATGTAAGGTTTCGGACACAGAGCGGAATCATACCATAATTGGCGATCGTCCCCATACATGTGTATTTCCGAGCACGAGGTGGCTCCTCTGTATCCGAGAATGCCATTCTGAAAACT
This sequence comes from Galendromus occidentalis, assembly GCF_000255335.2. Lineage (NCBI taxonomy): Eukaryota > Metazoa > Arthropoda > Arachnida > Mesostigmata > Phytoseiidae > Galendromus > Galendromus occidentalis. Next base: position 386,975 of record NW_003805518.1, on the reverse strand, counting down.
TCTTCTGCACGAGGAACTCGAGAATCGTGTCCGGCGATTCGATTCTCCGTGTTTGAGCTCGCGGGACTCGAACTAAGCCGTTCCAATTTTTCGGATGGTGGAGTCACAAAAGCTGCCGAAGATGATCGCCGAGCATCTGGAAGCAATAGGTCGTCTCGTTTTGATATTTCAAGAGCCCAGTCTTCACCCAGCCGATGGCGATCCGGACCATTCCTCGGAAGATAATCTGACTGAGGAGAAATTGCGAGGACCTCATTATAAGCTCCAAAGGAGCAAATGCAAGACACCCGTTCGTAGGTTCCAGCAACAGAGTCCCTTAAAATTCCCCCTACAGAGAGCGCGGCCACGAAGTCGAAGTGTTGGTTGGTAGGAAGTATCCCTCATTCTTTCCCACGTCTTTCCTCGACGACTCCCCGGGGGCAAATTGCGATTTTTTCCAACAGTTCCATTCCGAATGAATAAGACGAACCTCATCTGCCCCGGAGCACCGACTGAGTTTAGGGGCTATTCGACGATCTGAAGAGCGGTCGTCCGATCGACCGGTAGGTCAATCGATTGGCCCGTCCCGTGCGCAAATGAGGGATGAGGAGCCCTGTGGGAAGAAGGAGTTCGAATAGACGAACGAACGACCGACCCAATACGTAAGTGGAGTGAGAAACCGAGCGCTTAGATTGAGTAGCTTCCTCGTCCGCTCTTGATCAGCCGAGCTCTTGACTTCTGGCCAGACTCACACTTGAGTCTAAATCACTCGGATCGAAGCTCCTGCGTTTTCGATCAGGCTCGGCAGGATCCCCGCTCCACCTCACCGACAGGATCGCTCGGTCAGAGCAGGAGAGAGGAGAGATATCGCGGGACGATTTTCCCCCTGAGCGGAATATCCGGGAGATTTAATGATCCGAGCCCCCGAAAAAATATTTCATGGCTCGAGCAGAAGTGCTAGTAACGAGTGCCGCTTAGCGACGGGCTCGTGAAGCAGCCATTAGATGTCCTTCTCTGTATGTTAAGCGTCGTCCCCCCAGAAAGCGATTGAAAACGCAAGGTCGCGGCGTGTGACGAAGCTGAGCCTTGACCTCAGAGTTCTGACGTGGCTCCATCTGCATCGCTCATCTGCATTTTCGGTGGGGACCGCTGGTTTGGAACCGAGTGGTCCGGTGACCGAGAAGAAACGGAACTCGATGTGGTCGATTAGAAAAAGATCAGCCCAAGGGAAACACTGCGTCCTTCGACTGAAGCCGGCCAGACCGAAGTGGCATACTAAAAGGAAACTCAGCGTAGAGGATTGGTTTCCTTTTCCTCTACCGATTTCTCGGAACGCATTAAGTGAATCTCAATCCGAATTGCTGCGACTGTCTCTTCGGGACTGATTCGGAGGGGAAGCCTCGACTGTACCCTTTTTCTTCAAATGAAAGCGTGCTTCAGCTCGTACTGACATGAAAGCTCCCATCCGGGCTTTCCCCAAACGAGTACCACCGTGAACGAGCATGAGCGATTCCGCCGAGGCGTGGCGCTGGGCCGAAATCCCTGTCTGTCCCAACTATAGGCCACGGGTACGGGAGGTCGAACGCAGTGTTTCGGTCACTGTGTTCCGACGCTCGGGGTTGACGCATAACGCACAGCAAGATGGAAAACGGCCGTTCTGGGAACGCTCAGGAACGAAGCTGTGGTATTGAGTTCCTGATCATTGAACTCCGAATCATGTTTCAGAATTTATAATTATATTACATTGTGTATTAAGTCGTGGATCGTGTTAAATGCCGTGCTGTGACACTGCGTCGTGACCATTATCGACTTTCCGTTCGTTCCATCTTCCATTTGCCCGTCACGTCAGGGTGCCTCTCGAGAGCAGAAGCTCCGACTTAGGCGAAATCAACGTTTGAAGTTTAAAACTTAGCCCACGGAGTATTGTGTTTCCTTTTCTATGACGTCGCTAAGAGCAGGAGAGGATCAGGCCCCGATATCCGCCGATTTCAAGTTTCGTGCAAAATGAACGCAACTCTCGCGCGCAAACCAGACATTGAGAGAATTTCGACTCATAGAGCTCTTTCCCTCTTCGCCATTCAAATTCCTGCGCGACGGCCCCAGCGAAAGTCAGTGCTCCTCTGTACGTAGGTACGGCGTCGGACGGAGACGTTTCTTCCGGGATGCTTCAAGAGCATTCAATTTGCGGAATGCCGCACGGAGCATCTTTCAGACGGAATTGACGGGGGTTACATCATGGAACCCAAGCCGCTCCGGTTAGTTTATCTGCATGTGAGTGACTTTTGGCAAATCCTTGCGCTCGCGGTGAAGACCATCGCCGGTAGAAATAGATCTCACCAATAACGGGACGTTCCTCGCGTGATTGCGCGAGCGTGATACACCATTCCGACATGTCTTTTTCAGAGGGGAATTCAATCGCAACTCCGAACAAGAACTAATCCCGTCTCACCTTCCCCGTCGCTGGCTCCGATTTCCAATCAACAGCGTATCGTTCGCATGCATACAACGCGGGATCCGCAATCTGCGTGTCAGTAGGATGGCAATGCGAACGAATAGAGCGACCCACAGTCGGAGCGACGAGCCAGCCCGTAGGCAGGCAAGCAGTAAGGCAGGCGGACGTGCGAAGGGAAAATCTGATATGCGTATGGAAGTGCGAACGCTTTCCTTCTGAAGGACGCGAGGCGCTCAACTGTAAGATCGCAAGCACATTCTTCGACATTCGGATTCCGGATCATTTGGCGCCCACATCTGGATGAGCTGCGGCTGGGAGGGATTCGGACATCGACGGCGATTCAGACCAGCCTCAGAGGGATCCAGCGGCCGACAGATCGACAACCACCACGATGACGACAACCGACAGCCCGTCGACAAGAACATTCGACAAATGAGACAAAAAATTGGCGCTCACAGCGAGACCAAGAAAGTACTCGAAGCGGAGCGCTTTTTCATTTTTTTTCAAATGATACACGATCCCGTTATCCCGGATACGCTGCTCCCACGCAGAATATTCCTTGTCTCCGAACGTTTACATCGACGAGCTCTCCCCATTGCCCCGTCTCTCGAGAAGCCCCATCCCTGGAAGCTAGTCTCGATTTCTCAGATGGAGTTTTCTATATATAGCTGGGAGCGCGCCATTTCGGAAAGAGAACTGGAAAGTGATCCTCGAGGAAACTTGAGCTCTGGCGACACCCGAAACGATGGCCATATTAGCGTTCGCCACCGCGGCCGGCGGGGTGGGAATCCATGGCAGGAATGATGGCTCCAACGATGTTCTCGTGATAGACACATCAGTAGCTCTATGCACGAGTTAGAGCTCCGCATCCGTCCGGTCAAACCACAAGACATCGGAGGAAATCTTCGAGGCGAACCTCCCGCCCAGCTGATTCCCTTCTCTTCGAGTTGAATCTACTGTACAGAAAAGAAAAAACACTAAGGAATTCTGAATAATGTGCTCCCGTCAGCAGAAATCAAGAGTTCGATAAATTCCTCCGCGGCTCTCTCCGATTCCGCGCATAGGCGGGGCGAATGGACAACGAGAAAGCAAGGGTAGCGAGCCAAAATAAATCCATGGTGATGACGACCGACAAGGACTGTGCCGTTCGCCTTGTCGTGCGCTTGTCATTTCTGGCTGACTGGGTATACTGAATGGGAAACATTCTCTTCCTCCTTGTTGCTCTACGGCTCCGAGAGGACTCGAAGTTTCTCATACATGTTAAGCACGAGAGCTGGTGGGAAGAAACCATCGGGAGAAGCTCGTGCACGTAACATCCATTTAAAAGAGACGGAAATCTGCGACTGACAGGAGAAGGCTTGCTCTTCGATTGGATAATTATTCCCGTGGCTTCTCGTTAATCCCATCGTACAGTAACAGAGCCGGATCTGGTTCTGCGAATAGTGTCAGCATCGAGCGACATCTGCAGATGCCCGCTCTCGGATGTCAGGAGTAGAAATTCTCAAGGATTCGTTCTGAGTTCCATCCAACTTTGTAGCGACTTTGGATACAGCCATTCCGCGACTCTGATTCAGTTAGGAAATTGATTCAGTGCTGGCTCCTAATGCTGGAGATGACGTCAATGACAAGGAGATCCTCGGTCCGGGGCTCATCAAGACTGTTTGGTCGAAGGTCCGGATTGTTTTCGCTCTTCATGCAAAAGAGATAGACTACGCTCATTTCACAACGACTTCTCGACGTCTATTTCCAAGAGAGTTTAGATGAGTCTACTCTGCAAATCATCCAGTAGACCGCCAAGAATGACGCGGTCTCGGAGAACTGCTTTGCGTAACTTCGCAAGCTCCCAAGGGGTCCGATCCCACACTTGGCTCTCTGAGGGCGGTCAGCCGTCGAGCGTAAATTGGTCCGACGCTCTGGATTACTGCGGTGTTCACCGTCTCGGCCTTTCGCGGTCTTTATCCACTGCATATCCGAGTCTCCGAATATTTCCCCTTGAATTAGTTACTCAGCTCCGCGTCCAATCGCCGCAGAAATCACAGCTACAGCGCGGGTCAGGTCTCGAGGGAGTCGGATTGTCTCGTCGACCACATGGACCTGGGGGAGCCATTCATACAAGTGCTCCGCGAAAGACGAAGGCACTTGCCTCAAGGACTTATTGCCGCGAAAAGAGCAGCGAATAGCTGTCGTCAGACCCTTGTGCATGCCCTTCCAATGACCGGCGGCATCACCGCGGCCATGACGGAGACCGAACGGGGGAGAAACATTTACATTTCACCCGGAAGTCGATAGACTGCTCACGCTGTCAGAGCACCGCGCTCCCGCGAGTCGATAAAAACCGCATGAGGGAAATTGTTCTTCCCTCGAGTAATTAAATATTGATGTGATGAGAATCACTTAGCAGGAGCAGGTTGGGCACACAAGTGTGACTACGAGAAGCGTGACCACTTGTTCCTGCCGCTCGATGTTCAGCTCGATCGCTCTTTTCTCTCGCTGGCGGAAGTATCCCCGGAGAAATCAATTGATCGTTGGAGGAAGCATTCTAGATTGACGGCTCCTGATGGCTTCAATACCATGGATCATATAATTATTGTCCATTAGGTTCTTTCGTGTAGCTCAATATCGTGGGCCCCGCAACCTCGTCATCGGAGCCTCTGGTCTCTGAGATCAATCAAATCCATATAATATGACCCAGGACCTAAAGGAGCTCACAAAAATGTATCTCGAGCAACAGCCTCCTATGTAGGAGAAGCGTCGCAACCGGAACGTGGGCCTCCAGTATGGGTGCATGCCCCACTCGAGAGCTTTCATTTGTCTGTTTCCGAGGAAGAGATTGCTTAGGGGGCAATTTTTCAATGTAAAAAAGTATCCCACGATTTTCGCGTGACTGCGCGCCTGCATGCCCGGATGACTAATGATCTTCAGACGTTGTCGTCTGTCACTGCTAGTTCAATGCACAAAATCCTCTGCAAACCACCGGATTCGAGCTCCCTGCGTCTCTTCAACTCATTTCCCTATCGCTCTGACGGCATACCCCAACTCCAAATTCCAGCAGAATCACTTCCGCGTGAGAATCCCTCGTCTCAGATAATTTCCTCGAGCTGAGAGCGGCAGCCAAATGAGGAGGCGCACGGGGAGCACTCGTCTGGCGACGCACATTATTAATACGGCGAGCAGCGAACGTACGCATTTACGCACGTCGCTCCTCGATAACTCGATAATGAACACTGAAGCACCACGAGAGAAAGCATCATCTCTCGCTCGAGCATCAGCTGGCAGGCAAGTGACCGAGCGATAAACACGTATTTTAGCTGATGCTATCGGGTGCGACACACTCTTGCAGATTCTAACATGAGGACTTAGCGCATTTTCCTTTCAAAGATGAGGCCCCTCCCTGGCGAGTTTGCCGAGAGGTATCGGGAACCTGCGGTTTTCCTTCGGTCAGATCTGTCGGCTCGGGTTGAAGAAACATCTCCTTTCCCGCATCTCGAGCCTTGTCCCCGACTGATGGATTCACTGAGGAGCCCCATCATTCGATTATTTTCAGGGCCACTGATGAATAATCATCCCATGACGACTACTTTCGTTAAGAGACCCGAGGGGGCATCCGTAACACCGGAGATGCTTCCGCCCACGCCTCAGCGTCTCTTATCTTCTGCTTCCAATTCCGTTGCTCGATTCATAGAAGGGACAAATCTCATAGGGTCAGACTCCTTACAAGGGTAGATAAACGGAAAGCTCCTCTTCTTCCCATCTTATTCATCTGAATAAGATCCGGCTTCTCCGGAGCTACGTGAGCGGGACCTCGTATCTTTGGTGAAGAATGGAATGGTTGCGAATTGCGAATCAAGTAGTTTCCCTACTTCAGTTGAACAACGTTTCCTGAAAGCCTAGCCGCCAGATTTCCAGCAGAGCTCAGACCGAAAAGCTCATTGCTCACATGGAACCTAATCTCTGGAAACATTTTCCAGACAGCCCGGGAGAAGTGTTTGAGTCTGGCGGCCACACGAATGTTCTTATGTTTCACCGGAGTAATGGAACAAAGTAAACACATGGGGAATTACTCGGATAATCAGTAAATTCGTACACTGTCAACACGATGTCGAGTGGGCCCGGGAATCTCAGAAATCTGCAGTGCTCTCTGTCGCTCTTCAATCTAAATCCGCTCTCCACAAGGCTTTCAATGCCTCTCCGAGTAAGGAGCCTAACGCGTTGGAATCCGCAGAGAACCAATACATCAGAAAACAGCTGCGCGGTACGGCGCTGTCTCCGTTTCATCATTGAACAAAGGAGGAACAGATTTCTGAGTTTTTCCCTGACTCCTGTGGAATGCTGAAACTTCATGTATCGATGGCCCGTAGCCGAACTATTCGAGGAGACTCTGTTCAAGAGAGACGGAAGAATCTATTCTTGTGCCGTAGGGAGCGCCGTGGAGCGGAAAGCGACTCCCTTATCATCTGTCCTCAGTCTCTTTCCATACGCTGAGGCTGAAAGCGTCTATGTGAAGCGGAATCGGCCGCGCTCCAGACGGATATCCCAAACGCGTCCTCGGTGTACTTACACAAAAGAATTTCCACCTGTTCAGGCACCTGTCTGTCAATAGAGATTAGTACGGTGGGGTCGGGACGTCATTTGTACCTGAGGAGTTCGTAAGTACCAGAATATGGTCTGAGAAGATGCATTGCGGAAGAAAAAACGCCGCAGAACGCGATCAGCCACCACAGTCTCACGAAGGAGGAATGCGGGAGCTTATTTTCGACCTGGAACTAAAGCTGTAACATCGAGCACCGTCGAACATGGTCGACTGCTTGAACTCACACGCGGCTCATGGCGTGGTATGGAATCGAACATCGGGGATGATCGGTCGCTCAGAGCGTGGTCGGGGCGACCGACGGGTGGCCGAGTGCTTAGCGCTTTTGTCTTTTCCCGCGCGAAGGGCCCTGATCGTCCTGGGTACGTCTATTTGCCCTCTAGACTAGTCCTCGGGACCAATGTGAAAAACAATTCACGGGACATGGGACAAGACTTGGCTTTGTGGTGCAGCCCGAAATAGTTCTAGAGTGTTCAGAGTCTAGACTCTACACTCTGTTATAGTCTGAAGTGGAGGGTCTCCGAGCCGGCTCCGGGGGAATGGAATCAAAACGATGTCGTCTGGCAACGGAATATCGTACGCCCTCGAATTTCCTCGGGGGCCTTGACTCTCGGCTCTCTATAGCCATCAGAGATAAACACACCGCTCCGCTCCATATACGGAAGCATGACTGTCACCCCCTGCTCCTGGATTTTCTTGGGAAACTGAAGCACTGTCCGCTTCGCGGTAAGACCGAATTAGCCACTAAGCTTCTGTACTTGAGTGTTCTTCCTCGCGCTCCGCGCTCGACCGCGAATGGAGAGCGCGCTTCATGAAACGAACTTGCCATGAAAGCGACGCAGCCGGCTATCCTCCAGAGTGCATTATTTGAATGGAAAGGCGGTTCTCATCCTCAAGGTGCTCACTTTTCCCGGGATGTCCCTTCCGACCTCAAGGTCAGACCCTGCTGGCCGGATGGAGAGCTCTGCTGCTGGGCGTGCGCGAGACAAAGACGACAGTGCAACAAGCTCGGGGCGAGTCGTCTGCAACTTGAGGAACGCAATCGGATCCGCTCGGAACACAAGTTCGGGGGGGGGTGCCCGGAGTTACACGCGCGATCTCGCTGTCCTTGCGCCAGATGACAAAAAGAAAAAGGAAAAAGAACCTCCGAACCATCTACTATCCTTGAGCTCAACTCGTATCGCTTCCGACTGCCGAGACTTGAGGTGCGCGTAACGGCTGCAGATCCGTGGACTCGGGCTGGTCATCCGCTCTCGCGAGAGAGAAATGAAAGAACGATGCACCGACAAAACAGACGTGGACTAGGATCTAGATCTGGTGGTCTCGATTACAGGCTGGAGGCTACCAGGCTTACACTCAGCCTGAAACCACTCCTGTAGTCTTGGTCCTCGGACATGGAACCCGGCAGATCGCCCTGGGCTACACATCATTCCCGACTTCCGTCCGCCCGATCTGTCTTGACGAACGTCGCCTGCAGGGTGCTCGCAATTCGTGGGTATTCTGGCTGATCGATGGAAGCGGCCGGATACAATCCTAGATAATTTGGAAACCGAATCTGTGTTCCTGAGGGTGAGTAAGTCATCTACATATGTACAGTATCGATTAATTATCGACTGATCGCATCTCGCTGGATCAGTGAGGGATGAGCGAATTCTTTGCTCGCAGCTGAAGCGGGTCCATGTCTGACATTCCAGTTCGGTCCACGATGATCGTGTCTCAATGAGATCCGCACTGAACTCAAGGGTTCCGCAGTCCATCAGATGGACATCGCGGTCAACAAAGGGGGAATTTCGCACAATGGTAGACACTTCATTGAGCCTGCAGATGACTTTCCCCAACTTCGTCTTCAGCGGCTTGCCGGTCTGAGAGTTTCTCCTCGGGTCCCGGTCCTCCTTTTCCGGCCTGCCACCAGTAGTTGAAGCATGATGCTGAACATCCGAGACAGCGACTCACAAACGTGGCCTTGCGAATGTTACTCCGGGAGGACCGGCTCCGACTCGAACTTTTCGCAAACGAACAGTGCCTATTCTCGTAGATGTACTCTGGAAGGTTGAAAAATCTATCACGTGGGAATCTTCTCTCCGATAATCGCTCCTCTGCCTCGATGATCCTCGAATCCAGAAACTAGTGAGGCGGCTCTCTCTTGTCAGAGGGCTCCTCCGCTTTGAATACGGCCGAGCTCCTAGGTCCTAGGGCATTCATCAAAGCCTCAGTGTTTTTTTCTTCGCCGTGGCACTCTCGCAGATGCTCCCGTCAAACTCAAAAACAGGCCGGTCGCATTTTTGCATGGCAGCCCGGAGCTTCCGCAAGAGTAGCATCCAAGGAAATATTCCGTCAGACCACGGAGTTCATCCACGACACGCCAGTGCAACCTGCAACGTGAACCGCCGTCACGAACTTCAGCGGAGAGGTAACTAAATACCGAGCTGTCACGTGAATTACTCACGATCTTGTATCGTGGCTTCTAGCTCGTCACCCTGGACATCCTGTCGAATTAGCCGCGGTAATCAGTGTCGGATGTCTCACTGGTGTGAGGGTGGGGGCGGAATCGAAGCTCACATAACATATACGATCGAATGCAGCGTCTCTCCGATCATGAATTCAACGCCGCAACCATTTATTCCCACATTTACGGAGCGAGTTGGGTAGCAAGAGACGACTGACACACAAAGCCTTACAAATAGCACTACGTGCGGTGGATGCACGATTTCACCGGTGGTTTTTAGTGGTTGTCCGTAGTTGTTGGCAATCATCGTGCATATTGTCCTGGACACGTAGAGCAAAGATCCATAACCGACATCGGAGATGTGGCTCACGCAAAGGCGACGTATAATAGAACGACGCGACGACACGGCGAGTCGGCGAGCCGGTACCTGCTGACAGCGCGGTGCTTCCATCTCGAAGAGCGCGTTCAAGGGTAGCGGAGCCCGCTGAGGGACGAAAAAACGCTCGTTGTTTCATCCTCATGCGGTCTTGCAGCGAGATTATCGCGCCATTCTATTACAGGACGTGGCTCAGGTGACCGTGAATTATTCAGTGGGACGGTCCATTCTGCTCTCGAGCGCTTTACCGACCGGAGCCCTCTCGCCTGCGAGGATTTCCTCGGCATAAGTCGATGATGGTTTCTCGACGACGGACTTCCTCCGTCGCGCCCAATCAACGTCGCGTGATTTTCCATGTTCGCGCTCCCCTCCGTCCCTTGGAACAAAGCTTGCACAAGGCATGAAGTGGGCAGATGCGAGGGAGAATGAGGACAAAGCAAAAAAGAACTCGGAAGCCATCCGTCTCCATCCATTTCCCTCCGCTCTTTTCTACGAAGGATAATCAACACACGAAGCGTAAGAGAGCGGATCATCCACACGGAAGTGTATTCTCTGATGCGTGCGGAATCAAGCAGCAAATATTGGCGGGAAAAGTTTTCTATGCACATACAGGTCTTCTAATGGATAGTATTGTCGTTCCGTTCGGGCGAATATTTCCGAATTGCATCTTTACCCTTCACTCATGTGCGCAGCGCTGTGTATGAATCATTCTGGGTCATTCCCCCACTCGGATATCAAAAACTCCTAGATGACTCCCCGACGGGGGTTCCCGTTACGACGCCCTCCAGAGGAATCTCTGCAGTACCGGGTGGGTTCCAGCACTGATGTGTCCTGAAGGTATTTAATTCAACTGCTACCACCGATTTCATCAGCCAGGTCCGAGGATCGGGGCCTTCCTGGTGGACAATGGACCTGGGAAAATCCGCCATTACGGTCTGAGGAGTTATTCCCACCATGTACATAGATTTTCCTTTCCACGGAATCATCGCATGAGGAAGAGAGATATGATCGATACACGCTCAATTTCCTTCCAATAACGATGCGTCGAATAGCTCCATTCCTCATCTGAAGGCTCCCTTATTCCTCCGTTGAACGGAACATTCGAGGAAAACCGAGCCTATCCGAGCGGACGGCATTCCTCGAGTACCAGAATCCATCCCCCAACCCACTCCCAGCTTGTCGACGTGTTGACAATCATTCCGGCGTTGTGAGTTCATTCGGAGTCGAGGTTGGAAAAAGGCGGAGATGAACAAACGGAAAACTCTTTATGAGTCGGAATAAACTGGGATTCGAAGCAAGCTGCAAGTGCCTCATTGTAGAATACGACGGCGGATGGTGCAATTTCGAAAACGGAATAGCCCTTTGCGAGCTTTCGTCTGGCTCCCCACCCCCCTAGTCGTCATGTGATCAGCTCGTTCGAGCTGGTCCTCCGCATTCTAGCCAGCTTCGATCATCATGGATCTCCTATGCATCTGGATATGAAACGCTCCCCCTATGATCCTGGTCTCGCCTTTATTCTCGAAATTCTCCAAGCTCCTGTCTTTGTATGTATATGTACATGTGTTTTATTACAGTTCGTTTAGTACTCTGTTAGTGCTGCTCTGTTTTTGTCATTATGGAAATCGAAAGATCTCTGACGGTAGGACCTGAATGTCGCCGGTTCGCTATCTCGATTCTGAATTTCGGATCCGAAGACCGTATTTCAATCTGGAGTACGATGGAATCCATGCGGGATGTCTTCCTCTCGCCCCTCCGCTAAATGCTTCGCCCGACGCCCAGCTCGCTCGTTCCCTTCATTCCTTTGTAAAGCTGAACAACAAATACATGTGTTTTCTTACGACGCCGAGCAGGTGAGTCGTTGGCCCAAATATCCATAGGCTTGATGTCATGCATTCTTTTTTCGATCTTTCATAACGGTCCGATCACCGGTCAGGCATTTCAACATAACCTGACCAAGCAGCCATTCGAGTCTAGTCAATCTTACACCTTAGTCAACAAGTTGTACAAATCGGTTGATCATCCGTAACTGTACATACATTGAAAAGGGTCTGAGCTAACGAGACAACTCATAGCTCCCTTGCTCGTTTGAAAGAACTCTTTCCTACGCGCACGACTACGCGATATCCTTAAACGTGTGATGATTTGGCAAGGGCGAGGGCCGCAACGTCGATGCACACGACTGCCGTTGAGGACTACTCGATCCCCGGATCGTGTACGTGACAGTCTTCGAGTTCGACCTGAAACCGAAACTAGTTCATGTCAGGAGCGAGTTGTTGCTGCCATCGACGCAGACCTACTACTACGTGTGTTCCGAGCGGACAGAGAGAGGTCTCAAACGCGATGCCTTCTCTGTCTCGCGGGGACACCCATGGCATTATCGTTCTTTCGAACCATGAGAGCTTCACAAAATGCGAGCCGGCAGAAGTCTTTTCAGTCAGACGCAACGAGAGAAAAAAATTCATCGTGTCAACCGCGGTGCATGGCGACTCGGGCAGGAACTGCTTTCTGGATTCCGAACGGAGCAGCGAGGCGCGGAGTGTGGGAGCGAATTCGAGCCGCAGAATGACCGTCCTTGATATTTTTCTCTGCGTGCTTCTCGTAGGGTGAGAACGGCCTTGTCGGCGTCGTCGTGCTCCTTAAACGTTTCCACGCGTCTTCCAACACGATCGACTTTCTTCTCATCGGCGTCGATCGGCACTTCAAATATCCGATGGATACAATGCACTATCAACGCACGAGGCAAGACGAGCCGAGACGCGCAACGCAGGTGTCCGGTACAACAATAGCCTCCCTTCTGCCCATCAACACCTGCTTCCGTTTATTCTCTGACCGCCTGACGTGGAGCTCTTTGCCGTCGATAAGCGCAAAATCGTTCGACCTGAACCGAGGGAAAGTAATGGGAGCGTCCGAACAGCGCCGAAAAGCGCGAAGACTTCGAATTTCTATGGAAAGACTTTCCAGACAAAGTGGCGGTCCGGATTGTACTCTCGGCGCCGATTGTGTCAAACTCTACGATTCAATCTTGCTATTCAGACGTCACGAGCTACGGGGAATCCCAGCTGCGCGATCGCCTCCGGCTCGGTCCCGGCTTTGTGCACATTTTGTATATTGTATTTACGCATCTGGTGTCTTGAATTCCTTGCGACTCCGATTGCGCCTCTAGGTGACCCACGGCCCCGCTGGACCGTCTCGGAGCTTGGAGGAATGCCAACTGCAGTTTTAAGCTCTTCAAGGGAAATCTAGAATTGGCAACAAGAAGCATGAAGCCTGTATTCAGAGTCACAATTTCGTATCCGAGAGCATTTCACGGAACCCGAGACACGCTGATGATTGCTTGATGATCTCATCGCGGACGCATGCGATTTATCAGCGAATAATTTCAAGGATCATCGGTCGCTGGCATGGATATTCCCTCGAAGTCCCGTGCTCTAACTGCGAAGACTGCAAGCCTCATCGCGAGTCCTAGATGCGACAATCTCGCAACGAATTTGTCATTCAGGATGCCAGTAGGAAGTTCCTCGAAGGTAGGGTCAGAATTATTCGAGTCATCAAGTCGCTCCGTCTGCGAGCTGCGGGGAGACCTACCTAATTCGAATATGCAAAAAGGAGCAGCGCAGGGATCACCCTCAATCTCGACGTCTTCGCGCAACGTCGAGATCAGAAGCTGTTTTCCGTTCTGAGCCGCCCCCTTGATTCGGTTGATTTTGCGCTTCTTCTCGTCGCTGTTGTCTCCCGTCTGGCAATCAAGCGAGCTTGCCCCCTGCCCGCGGGAACACAGGGAATTCAAGGTCTACAAACAAGCTAGGAATACATACCATTGGTAGTCTGTGGCGTTATGCTCTCGGCTCCCTGATCCACGACATAGCCAGTTACACCGGAGAACTGTTCGGAATGCTCGATTGTATTCACGACTCGTGGTGGCGTAGATGAACGGGTTGAGACATGAATTAAAATAGCCCGTCCAGAAAAATACGTCGAAGAGCAACGGCGGTACGTTGCAGGCTTCACACAGACTTCCTACAAAAGACAGAAAGATAAAATGAGAGATTGACTGGAAATCCATGCCTTCTTCACATGAGCCCATCGAGTCATCTTGGTTAGAACCCTGGACCACATATCGTGATTCTCCCACCAAGTGTATGCATGCTCCTCTCATCGGCTTCGGAACTCGGAACCTCCGTGGGGAAGGGGCTCAGGAATTCGAAGAGCGAGGGATCCTCAAGTTTCCCCAGCCTCGCTCTGCTTGACGTCAAGATTCGAGCGAGCGGCGGATGGCGACATAGCTTGTGAGCGTCGAGGTCTCTCCAACCCTTTCGGCTGTCGTTTTTTTAACCCGACGCCGATGCTCCAGCCTCATGCCGCGATCGGGTCCGGAGCATTGATACGGGTCGCACAGTTTTGAGACATCGAGAATCAGTAAACCTCAGTGACAGCGTGGCGACGGAGCAACGGAGATTCCAAGATTATGACTTGGCTGTCACCGTCAAGTGAAACCTGTCACACACATAGTGGCTTTCATCATTGGCGTTGATCTATGAACGATAGCGCGTTACCGCACAATTAGTCTTCGCAATGTACGGGACGGCTCGCGCGTCCTCCCCCGCTCGCGTCATGCAGTGATAAATGTTCTCTGTACGGTGTAGATCCCTATATACGTATCTGTTTGGACCCTGTCGTCAGCGCTCGCATTCGGTCTCATCGTCTTCACTGCGGAGGATATTCGCCGTCCTCGAGGAGATTTTTGCATAGATATAAGTCACATGTCTGTCGTGTGTGGACTCAGTCGGGCGTCCGTTCACTTAATTTGGGTCTGCCCTCGATCACACAACACATCCGTTTCCTCGCTTCCGGCTCATTGTTTGGGGAGCATCCTCCTCGGATCGCTTTCCGACGGGAGCGCTCGGAGCCTTTCGAGCGTCGGATCGATACGTCAACAGGTTCACGAGTTGTCACATTGAGCTTGCATTGTTGATCATCGTTACCTCCGATCATCAATCATTCAGACGCTCGCTCAGGGTCAGAGGGCTCGTAGAAGGTGCATCTCCAGACCGATTACCTCCACGATCGAAGCCTGCTCATGGGCACTCTGCCTCCAGCCGTGGGCTCCGATGTCGAGCCGAGGCGAACTGCTTCATTTTTCTCCGAGACACTGATTTCAGAAGTCACCGGATGAGCGTCCCGTGGCAGCGGAAGCGCGAATAGATATCGGCCGACAAACAGGCGGGAAAGGCGATGCATCTCCAGATTGCTAGGCGCCGTCAGACGATCATGAGGGAGAACGACGAGATAATTCGTTCCGCTTCGCGCTATAAGATACATGAACCAGGCAGGCGTGAATACATTAATCAAGCCGCTCCGCGACCAATGATACGTATCACGTGCGGAAGGTAGGATTGGCTTCTTAGCAAGCCGGACAGTCCATGGAGCCGCGCCAAACGACTTAGCAACGATTGGATGAGCGAGATCCGAAAAACGAGTAGTTGGTATCCGTTCAGCTGCCCGCTACGAGCTCATTCCGAGAGGAGACCGTAGACCATACAGACTCATTCGTCATTCTCAATCAAATAGTATGAGCATTGCGCCGGCGGCTGGAAATGATTCGTTCTGTTCCGGCAAGCGGAGCAACACCGCCGGAAGAACTCGACGGCGACAATAGGCTCCGAGCCGACTGCAGAGTGAAGAGGGCAAGAGGTATTCAGAGTTGCTCGGCTCGTACTGTCCAGGCCGCCCAGGAGGGCTCCCATCGGAGTACCTGTCGAGGTTCCCGTCAAGGTTCCCGTGAGGCTTTCCGGTAGGTTTCCCGTACAGGAAGTGTCCTCCAGGAGCCGCCCTTCACCTCGACTTCACTCACCGAAATGGATTCGGCCAATGATCCCGAAAACAAGTCGAAAGAACAATCCTTACTCCTGACCGGCTGAGTTCCGCAAATGAACACATTCCGAGAAAGCGGTCAGCGAGTGTCAAGACATATTAGGCGCAGCCGAAGCTGGTTCGAAGGCTCATTCTCCAATAGGGATCCAATGCCTAGAGCCTTGCGCCGGAATTTCCCGCATGATATGACTGTCCGATCGAAATAATGATAATTGGAGATACAGGATGACGGGTACGTCTGTTCCGGGCCGAATCGCCGGATTTCAATGAGATATAGGAAAAACCGTTCCGTTTTCGCAATCCATGCTCGATAAGAAGGCAATTCCGGCCTTCGATGCAGGATGACTTGTTCGAGTGGCCGGTTGACGCAGGAATATTGATTTTCTCCAACGTTTCGATGAAGTCTTCGCCGATGAACCTGATTACGGTCGACTTGGAACGGCTGCAATCAGGGACAATGACCGGAGATACCCGATATTCCGTCATGGAAGGCTCGAAAGACCACCGGCGGGAGGGATGTCGGCCCGTAGCGCGTTTCGAATTTTGGAGCACATCCATTTGAATTCGGGATCGGTATTTATATGTCTAGAGGAGAGCATTCTGCCTCTCGTGGATCGAAGCCTTCGTCGTCATCGGTGCCTTCACAGCATGCTGTTCTTCATTGGCGAAGCTGGAGAGGAGAGATATCCGATGTTCTCGCATCGTCCTCGATGCTGCACGCATGAGAGATGGCGGATATAAGTAAAGTCTTTCACCCTATATGGAGCTTCGCATGGCTTGAGCTCTCGTACGAGTCTGAGCAGAGGAGAACGAAAAGTTCCGCCGACGGAATCCGATTCGTACATAGCAGTCCTACGCACTGACTCGATGCTACGCGATCCGTCGCCTATTGCGTTCAGTTTTGTTTCTACCGACAAAAATAGCTTGGCGGGCGCAACTCTGAGCAGCTGCTAAAAAAGCCTCATTTCTCTTCAGTCGTCTTCTGACGCGTCTTCCCGATAGCAGTAAGCCCCGTCGGGCGCGAGTCGATGACGTCAGGGCGACATATGGCTCAACATATGCATGTATTCTTCGCTTCCGAGGGTGCGTCAGACTTTGCTCCTCCCTTGTAACCTTACGGATGTTCCCTGCAACATCAATCTGATCGCTAGAGAGTCGAAACCCCGCTGGCTTTGTTTTGATCAGGCGGAAAGTTCTGCTGCCCGGGCAGAACGAGAAATTGCAGAGGCGAGCCCGTGTCTCGTAACGATCTGATCTCTGGAGTGAGAGGAATCTATACAACTGAAGTTTGAACTCCATTCGACCGAACGCTTCAGCATAGGATCCGGTCTTTTCCTCGATTACACCAACGCGCCGTCCCACTCGTAAAGTTTCTGGGAGAAAAAGTAGACGAATCCGCCTGCGCGGGAAGCCGAGCCCGTCTAATGATGGGAGCGTTGCTATGAAGTTTGCTGTTCTCTCATGACATTTCCATTCACTTGCTCCCGGCGGGGGGCTCCCCGCCCTCAGAGGAATCAAGATCGCAGGAAAGTCCCCTCAGGACCGACACGAGGGCGATCATGTAGCTCTCTGAGGTTCGTCCGGCCATGATAATTATCCCTCATTCCGACTTCTTTGATTCTATTCTGGATTCTGGATGGTGCATCTTATCTGGAAGGGAGGCTCTCTTGACGCACAAGTTCTGAATTCGCCGAGCAACGACACTGCATTGTGTCCCACACGGTTGGACAAGTTTCGGCTGCGAACGTATCGAGGACGATTGACCTTCAGAACAGGAAAAATTGACGACGACCGGGCCGAAGCGTATCGGAAGATTTTCGAAGCTCGAGGGAGCTTCTCCGAAACCGTCTGACTTCATGGCGTACATTTTGAATCACGCATAAGTCGATTTTGTTCCGGAGGTGATTTCGAATTGTAGATCTTGGTTTCCTGAGCAATGGTCGTGAAAGATCCGAATAGGAAGACACTCGATTTCCAACGGATCGAGAGGACGTTTTCCGAGTGCTCGGCGGCAACATGGAGTTTTCCATAGCGAGGACTCGGAGGAGAAGCCAATAGAGTAAAGATCCGAACACCTTCGCAGTTGAGTTGAGTAAGTGAATAAAAATGCGGCCTCGGGTAAAAACTTCTACAATAAACGGCATGAACATCTGGGTACCGGCTCGGCCGACAGATACTGATTCCGAGGAAGGATGGGAGTACCGTCCGATGTCTGGTACCTCCTGCGAATGTCAGTAGCTCCGAGAAGCCATTCCGAAGAGTAAAGACACGGCTCTGATATTTCGGAGCGAACGTTTCTGACATCTGGATATAATGGGATCCGAGCGCTACGGTGTATCCGATTCCTGCGATTCGATTGGGAAGATTGTAAATAGCCTAGCGACTCCTACAGCGGCGCGACGTAACTAGGCGAAGTTGCGCCCGGTCCAGAGCTCGCGAATGCCACCCTTAAAGTAGTGTCTTGGACCTTCCTCCGCAGAAGTATTGCCACGCGATGCGGACCCCAAGCCCCCAGCCCCTCTCGACACAAAATTGTCTCTCAGGAGCGAATCTAATCGTAATTTCGGAAAATGTATCGGAACTCACCAAATGGTAGTATGAAGAAGAACGGGAACCAACAAATGAAGTACACTCCTACTACTATTCCAAGGGTCTTAGCTGCTTTTTTCTGTCGCTTGAACTTCGCCAAACGACCCTGTAGTCCCATCGTCACGATTTTCGGATTAGAACTATTTTCCAGTTGGCTTCCGGACGATGATTTCGAATTGCCTTGATGAACCCGAAGGGTGAGTTCTCCGTTCCCCGAGTTTCCGCTTCCACCCCCTGCAATGGTTGAGTCAATTAGACAGATTCTCAAACTTCCCGGAGTACACTTTCGCTGGTCACCTGAAGAAGGGAAAAATGAGGGGATATTTCGGGGGACCCTTTCGCAGTACGGGAGTCACACCATCAGTTGACCGTACATGTTTTTCCATCCGAAGAGTGAGCGACGCGTTAACGAGAGACTTAAAGGCCCTCGGAAAACCCGCTCTCATCGGACGAAGCGTTTCCCTCGCTCTACGACCTTAATTCTTGGTCGAGTCACCTGACGCCTACCTCCTGGAACTACTTCCCGTTTTCCGGATGCCAGGGACCACATCCGAGCGGTGAAAACTTCATCATTACAGTCAAAAAGGTCATCGAGAGAGGGGGAACTCGGTCGTGACGTCCAGATACTGCCAGCGCTGTGAGGGATCCCCATATAGGGCTCCATTCCATCAAGAAAGCAATACGCCAATGATCGGCTCAATCTCCTCCGTTTGGGAATGGATGACGAATAAGAAGAGAACTCGAGGAGAGAAAGTGTAGCAGGACGATGTTCTTGGACCGCTGCGGAGGATCGTAATGAAGGCTACCGGAAGCAGTGAGTCCGGGTAAACGAGCTTCATTATTCCGCTGTTTGACAAGTTGTTACTAAATAAGCGATGACATCGGAGTCGATACAGAGAATCGACCGGATGACATCTCCCGCTTTGTTCATCAGTCAATCCAGTTCGCTCAGCGACCCCGAGCTATTTCGCCTGACATGATCGATCCACGTCACCTTCCGAACTCGGCAATCCTCTGGAGCCCAAATACCCGGAATTCTTCTCGTCCCACTTCGAATCATCATGGCTTGAGTATGCCCACAACTCAACAGGGGCAGATGTCGCCTGTCATCATCTCTCTGTTGAGGCCAGCGGGTGCGAAGCTACCTGGCGAGTGTAACAGCGAACACCGAGCGCACAGTCTAGAAGTGGAATTCCCAGGAACCTACAGAAGAGAAGAGACGGAACCCAGGGAGGGTTTCGCGATGAGACGTGAAGGAGAAGGAGTCACATGAAAGCTTGTTGCTTAGGGTTTCCGCAGCGTTTTTACGGGCACGTTACCGAGCATTTTTCGCGCGGGATTCCTCTCCGACCGTGATTGGGGTCCCATTTGCGACAGCACGGAGCTGAGTGGAATAGCGGCAAGAGGAAACGCCCTCAGAGGATTCGAGCAAAACGAATGATCGCAGAGCTGCACCTTCGCAGCAATTCCAGAAACATGTCGCAGGTGGGATTGCGTGCGGCATGCAGCGGAATTTGTAAAATGAACGAGGTCTTGATCGCCTGTAATGCCGTTTCGTTGACATAGGCGCTAAAGCGTGCCGGAAACAACCTAGCCAGTGCCGCTAATGCTCCGCCGAGCCCGGAGACGCGGGAAGGACGAGACAAATTCATGGCTTCATGATCGTTCATTGCTTCAGCGGCGCGATGCCAGCAAACTCCGTCACGCCAAATCGGAGTCATTCGAGAAACTTTGCACGACGACGATGATGATGACGATATCAGCACGAAAGCATATTCGTCCAAAAATAAAGGATCTATCTTCAGGTATTGGAATTTTCGACATGCACCCGCTCAAGTGTGCGTTCTCGCAGGAACAACGGCGCCGTATCATATGCGCAATAAGCGACGACCGGCGCGCGGTCGAAAGCGGTCTTTCATCCTCTCTGCGTGCGAGACGAGTTTCCATGGATTGGCTGCTTTATTTGAAAAACGCTTGGTCGCAGTCGGAACTTGGTCCGAAACAGTCCACACAAAAGAGGAACCTGAGGTGAGGAAACAATGGAGCTCGAACAGCTCGCAGATTTTCCCCGAACCTCTCTCTTCTTCTATCGTCCTTTCTCCGTCAGCTGGATGATCCCTGGACCCGGAGTTGACGGCGGAAAAGAATGAAGCCGAACGAGAAATTGCGCCTGAGTAGGCGTTCCGAGGGATCTTTCATGGTCGGTCCTACGCCTAGCCGCAAGATACCCTCAAGAGCCCCACATCTCTGACCGCAGCCACCACCGCTACATTCAGACCCCAGCAGATGGGAGACCGGAAAAATTCATGCTAGCTCTCCGGAGAGATAGAGGGACAGTTCAAAGTGTGTTTGTTGAGCGGAAGTTAGCCCACGTCAGCGATTGCGAGCCGCCGCGCCGGAGGAGATCCCAGGCCGTATACTAGTGCTGACGGGAATTATTTGACGCTAATCACACTTGGGCGCGCGAGAGGAACTTTTCGCGTGAGCAGTGAGCACGAGGCGTGCATTAAAGAGATGATGAATCAGAGCTCCGACGCGGCGAAGACGGCGTTCCAGACTTGAGAGACGGGAGAACCATATCAGAATAAGAAGCTGAGAGCGGGAAGAAGCGTGACCGACGGGAGAAGGGGACAAACGGGGAAAGAAGAAGAATCACGCGTCAAGCGGTCGGAAGAACTTAACTAAACGCCATAGAATTATCGAAGGATTTGTTGAGCGAGCGACAGAGCCGATCGTATCGGGGAATCGAGGAAAATCAGAGGGAAAAGTCTAGGAGTGCCCCGATGGAATGGTAAATGACCTGTGAATGAAACGGAAATTGCGCAGTACAGAACAATGACGCTGAACACGGAAGCGGGGATCGGGAGGATACACACGATCGGAACGACACATGCATCAAAAGACAGCACCTCACCGTAGATTTGCCCATGCTCGTAATCGATGGAAATTCAGGACGACGTATTCCGAAAAAATCGCGTTTCAAACACGCGTACCAAATATGAGTGGAAGCGTGATGCTGCAGAGCGCTCTGACTCCAATTCTAATCTCCTCGGCAAGTCAGCCCAGAATGCCCGAACAATGTGACGCGATAAGTGCATTTCCGCCTGCTTCTCGTTATAAAAATAATGCGGGGAAAAACCTCCGAGAGGAGGGAGAGGAGCGGAGCCACTGTCGCAGTTTCCTCATGGAACTCGGAACGGCGTTAGATCATTATGTTGAACACGTACCTGACTTGACAATCTTGACTCCTGTCTCGAGGAACTTAGTCTGACGCGTTGCGGCTCGGTAAATTCTTTGGTAGACGACTAGGATGACGAGGGTTGGAATGTAGAACGAAAAGAGCACGGAGAATATGACGTAGCCCTTTTGCTTAGTGACCTCGCACGAGTATTTATTGTCTGGGTTCGGGGGGTCTCTCCAGCCGAACAGTGGGCCCACTGATATGAAAAAAGAAAGTACCCAAACTATCACGCACGTTGTCACTGCGCGTCTATGCGTCACTATACTCGAGTAGGTCAACGGTCGCGTAACGCCGATATAACGATCGACACTGATCACACACAGCGAATTGATGCTCGCCGTACAGCACAGCACATCGGTCGCCGCCCAGACATTGCAAAAAATCTGACCGAAGTACCACTGCTTGTCGAGCAGCTCGAGCGTTGCCGAAAACGGAAGAACACTTGCACCCAACAGAAGATCGGCAATAGCCAGATTCACAATAAAGTAGTTCGTTGTCGTGCGTAGATTTGGGTTCATGAAAATGGCCACCAGAACCAGTAGATTGCCCGTGATTGTGAGCAGGATTATGAGGAGTAGGAGGGTGCCTTTGAGTGCCATCAACGTCATGTTTGCTTCGACGGGCTGCTGCATCAGGAGGTCGGTGTAGTTGGACGCGTTTGGTGAAATCACTTTGTCGAGAACGACGACAAGAGTCTCATTGGCCGCCGCCATCGCCAGAGAGCTACTTCTCGTCGTCAGGGAACCGGGACCGCTCTCTAGAATTATGAGGGGCGACGTCGTTGTGGCTGTCGTCGTGCCCATGCTCGGCACCAGGCTCACAGATGTCGGATCATCTTGAAATCTGCTCCATCTGAAAAGAATGGAGAACGCATGAATAAGAGAGTAGTTCATTCCTCGGAAAAATTAGAGTTTAAATCACTGACGCAAGGAATCTGACGCGCCGTCAAGGGCTGCGGGAAAAAACGTGCGCGCATTCCGCGATTTTTAGCTCTATATCCTCTGGAGATAATACGGAGAAGAATTCTCTTTTTGGTACGATTCGGTCAACACCATCCGGCTCGGAGTGGGGCGCGGACTCCATCCGACCGGGGTCTGGCGAGGTGGGAAGAGAACCGCGGCGCGATCAGAACTCTCGGGATGTCGGAAGGCTTGTTCAATTAAGCCGTGTTTCCAAGTGGTGGAGGGCTTGTTTTTAGAGCGTTTGCTTTGCCGGGGATTGATCCCGAACACGACGAAGTCGACGCAAACGTTTTCCCCGAACTTTCAGCTTGCGCTGGGGGTGTGAGAGCGCGCGACATCTCAGATCCACGATCGTTAGCAACTTTCCGCACCCGCTGACTCATGAGGGCAGCTAGGTAGCTCGGTCTGGAGGCTTTTGAAGCGGAGTCTTTGAAAGTCTTTTGAGAAGCTCCACAATGGACAGACGCTATGGTAGAAGATACTCGCAGCTAGTCAATAGTTTGCAGAGTCTTCAGGAGCGCTAGGAGAGACTCAGTGGTTTCAGCGCGAGTTCCAGCGTCGCGGCCGGTCAGTCTGAACGGCTGAGACTGGAGCTTCATTGAGCCACAAATATCCGGAGACCCGAAAGCTCCGGGAAAGACGATAGACAGCTTTTGATATTGGAGTCGAAACTGCGTAATCTGGCGCAAGAATAGGAATTATTCTTCGATCCTGAGCCGTCCCCAGCTCGTGGAGTCGGCCTTCCCGCAGTCCTCCCAGATTTTTTGGCCCGGTTCTCTCACGCTTCCCGATGTTGTCGTTTTCCGCAATCGATTTCCCCGTTCCAGCTCAGCGGGGAATCCCTCTCGGTGGTTGTGAGCGATTCCCCGGAAACCGTTTTCCCGATGAGGTGATTTCGACGGGCTTACCGCGTCGTCGTCCTCGTCCCAATTAATGCAAATGTTTCTTGTACTCCAGGGGCGGTG